>NW_018128083.1:881829-903056 GCF_001952655.1 Monopterus albus | reverse complement strand
ATTCTCATTTGCTCTGACATGCACTGTGAGCTGTAGGGTCTTATATAGACAGGTGTGTGGCTTTCCTAATCACGTCCAATCAGTATAATCAAACACAGCTGGACTCAAATGAAGGTGTAGAACCATCTCAGGGATGATCAGAAGAAATGGACAGCACCTAAGTCAAATATATGAGTGTCACAGCAAAGGGTCTGAATACTTATGACCATGTGATATTTCAGTTTTTCTTTTTTAATAAATCTGCAAAAATGTCAAAAATTTTGTGTTTTTCTGTCAATATAGGGTGCTGTGTGTACATTAATGAGGAAAAAAATGAACTTAAATGATTTTAGCATATGGCAGCAATATAACAAAGAGTGAAAAATTTAAGGGGGTCTGAATACTTTCCGTACCCACTGTATATAATGTAGGTGGGCGGGGGGCAGACACAGTCTCTATGGGGTACTGGAAGCGTTGGGTGGGTAGCAGCTGCAAGGAGACAGCAGAGAGGCGTGTAAGATTGCGACCCTGCATCCTGGACTCAACTCTGGGTTGTCATAATTTAGGTTGTAAAACAAACTCGTCCAGATTTCTAGATAATGAGTTATAATGTAATTATGACTAGTCAGAACTGAAAAATAAATATCTGCAGTTATACTTTGTCTAATCATAACTCCAGTTTCAGATATCTACAATTGAATTTTGACTAGTCATAGCTTAGTTTGAGACATCCAAAAAGATAATTTGGATATCTTTTAAATGTGCCAAATTAAAGTTATCTGTAATTGGAATTCTAACTGGTCAAAATTACATAAGAAATGTCTTTAATTTGAATTTTGAATAGTTAGAACATAATTACAAAGAGCTGGATTTTACAAATTTCAAATTAAAGATATTTTTAATGTAATTACAGAGATCTGGATTTTACATTTTGCTTACGCAGAATTGAATTGTAGATAACTTACCTGTGAAGGTTGGATATAGAGGATTTACAGGACAGTCCCTCTATTGGGCTTACACTGCATTCAACACCTGAAAGGAATTTGCTGACTTTTTGTATTTGGATGTTAGAAGAAGTTGATGAAGAATCAAGACATGAGAGTTTCCCAGTTTAGGCAATTTACTTAATGAGCTCAGGTGAACATTGCACATCCTACAGCATCATAATATGATACAAAACTACCAAGACAACAGGAGGGAGAGGGCCATCTTTAATAACACAGAGGCTGCAGAGAAAGCTTCCAGGTGGTTCTGGATCAAGAGAGTGGATTCATGGGCGAGTACTGCTAGGGCACAAGTTGAGGCTTGATCAACCTCAGTGTTTCCTGATGTTTGAATGACTCAAAACACCTGATGACCTCAGGTAACATCACTGATGATGTACCCTAACTTGGCATCAGCAACAAAACAACCTTTATTACTCACTTAGATTTGGTATCTGGAATAAATAAATGTTGCAAAATGAAGCAAAATGGCGTAGAATACCTCAATCCTATGAGCACATAAAGTTCTTGAATCACCGTCGTTCCAGTTACATAAATACATAAATTATGAAAGTTATAAAGGGACACTTGTGTCAATATCACGCCACAAATCCTCCCTTTCTTTCTTCTCAGAGTGTGTGCCATTGTGATTCCTTGGAACTACCCTCTGATGATGCTGGCCTGGAAGACCGCAGCCTGTCTGGCAGCTGGAAACACAGTAGTCCTCAAACCTGCTTATGTCAGCCTCCACACCGGCAGTCAATCCCTATTCATCCAAGATTTCATGAAAATGTGTAATCTGTAGCAATTCTGTTGAGCGGATTTTTAAAAAGAAGTAATTTATGTTTGTTTCCAGGTGACTCCACTGACGGCTCTGAAGTTTGCTGAGTTGGCAGCAAGGGCAGGACTGCCCAAAGGAGTCATTAATATTCTGCCTGGATCAGGTAGGAACACACATTCACCCTGGCTGGTCAGTACATTTGTGCTTTGGTAGATCATCCCTGATTAATTTAATTGATTTGATTTGATTTGATTTCTTTCAAGCATGTAAAGACAGTTGATATGTCAACACACATAATTTTACACATATCCAACAAATGCTAATCCAATATCAATTTGCTTATACCTAGTACATGCTTGAATGGAGGAGGAAGAAGTCAGACTTATCCAGTCCTACCCCATGACATCATCTTACATCATTGGTTTGCAAGCAGTATCTCTACATAAATAATTCTCTTCTACACCACACAAGTAATAAAATAAAGAATTATAACAGAGTGTTAACATTCTTACATAATTAAATTCTTAAATAATTATCTTCTACACCACACAAGTAATATACTAAAGAATTATTACAAAGTGTTAACATTCGTACACCACACCCACACACAATGTTCCCTTACATACACTTTGAGTATGAGCAACTCATCAACAGAATGAAAGTTATTGGCTTCCTTGTCAAGAATCACACGAGGCTGAAATTGACTAATGATGCTATGCAATTAATCTCAAGCTTTTCTTTCAGGGGCTCTGGTGGGTCAGCATATGTCTGACCACCCTGATGTTCGTAAGCTAGGTTTCACAGGTTCCACTGAAATTGGTAAACAGATCATGAAAAGGTGAGAATTAAAACACATTTACAAAACTTGATCAAAATGCGATTTACCATAACCACTCATCTTTGTGTGTCTGTATTAATATTCATCTACAGTTGTGCAATCAGTAATGTGAAGAAAGTCTCTCTGGAGCTTGGAGGAAAATCCCCTCTTATCATCTTCAGTGACTGTGATATGGACAAGGCTGTGCGCATGGTACAGTGTATTTATTCATTCTGTAATACAGTGGAGTGAAGTACACAGTGACCACAATAATAAACATATAATTGAATTTATGCATGTCAAATAACCACCACAAACATTATGAGCTTCATAAATATAGATTTTATAGCAAAGCCGTTGTATTGGATTGCATGCAGCTGTACATGTGATCTAATAAACTGTTTGCTGAGTGTACATATACAGAAAGATGGAGTACAAAAGATGGAGGGGTGGCAGAAGCAGAGTGGTCTGCTTTCCAGTCTCATGCTAGTGATAGTTTGATTTTCAGAACCTGTATATTGTAGCTTTGAGTAATTACAGAAGTAAAACTGTGGTGTTAATGTGTATGTATTTCAGGGCATGAGCTCAGTGTTCTTCAACAAAGGAGAGAACTGCATTGCAGCTGGCAGACTGTTTGTGGAAGACACTATTCATGACCAGTTTGTGAAAAAAGTGGTATGTGTCTTTTTAGCTCACACTGCTGATGATTCTCAATTCTGATTTCTTCCACACTTCTGAAAGGTAAAAAGCCACCTAGAGGCATTTGATTCATTTCTGATCTGAATTTCAGTGTAGATGAATACTTATACTACAGTTTCAATCAAATTTATTTGTATAGCGCCAAATCAACAAAAGTCATCTCAGGTCACTTTACAAAGTATGGTCTAGACTCTAGACCTTACTATTATCACTATTATTATGGAGGAAAACCCAACAAATCCCCATTGGGCAAGCACTTGGCGACAGTGGGGAGGAAAAACTCCCTTTAACAGAAGAAACCTCCGACAGACCCCGGCTCTTGGTGGGCGGCCTTCTGCCTCGACCGGTTGGGGTGAGTGGATAGAGGAGAGAGAAAAGAAACGAAACAAGACACAACAAACAATCAAACACTGGGCAGGTTGATGTGGCCGGTGACTGCTGAGAGAGAGAGAGAGAGAGAGAGAGAGAGAGAGAGAGAGAGAGAGAGGACACACTACGGGAGAGAGGAGACACAAAGTTAGTAATGTGTAATGGTGGCATATAGAACATCTTGACTTCAGAAAAGGATGAGAAATGTAATATCATATGGACTTTAAAGGCTGTTTGGATGTCTTTCTCTCCGTCTCTCAGGTTGAGGAAGTCAAGAAGATGAAGATTGGTGATCCACTGGACCGCTCCACAGACCACGGGCCTCAGAACCACAAAGCCCACTTGGACAAACTGGTGGAGTATTGTCAGACTGGTGTCAAGGAGGGAGCCACCCTGGTCTGTGGTGGCAAACAGGTACAGCGACCAGGTAAGGCCACAAAAGGCTGAAAGTGTCAGAGATCAGTCACAGTGGTCCACCTCTGATATGATAGATGATGCTGTTTGACTAATTCTCCTTCCAGGTTTCTTCTTTGAACCCACAGTGTTCACTGATGTGCAAGACCACATGTACATCGCTAAAGAGGAATCATTTGGCCCCATCATGATCATTTCCAAGTTCAAGGGCGCGTAAGGCTGACTCAAGATTAATTCACACTGTGAAATTATTCATATCGCCATTTTGCTTTATTTACGACAGCTCGCAGAATCAGTATGACCTCATGAGCCCAGCCTTGTGTCTCTTCTTCTCTCTGTCTCCCTGCCTCAGTGAGGTGGATGATGTCCTAAGAAGGGCCAATGCTACAGAGTATGGCCTGGCATCAGGTGTTTTCACACGAGACATCAGCAAAGCTCTGTACGTCAGCGAAAGGCTCAATGCTGGCACAGTTTTTGTCAACACCTACAACAAGACTGATGTGGCTGCGCCTTTTGGAGGCTTCAAACAATCTGGATTTGGCAAAGACCTGGGTAAGAAAAACTGCAGCTGTTACTCCCTAGTTGGCATTCTTTTATTTATGCATTTTAATTGGGGAGGTCCCAGCCATTTTTTTTTTTTTTTTTTTTGCCCTGATTGCGATTTGAATTCTTTACCATTGGGTATCTGCTGATACCAACTTTAATCCAATACTAAATAGTTAATGTAAAAATCTCATTTGTAAGAGACCTCATACAGTCAGTATGGACAGAAGGAATGATTACAGTAACCAGTGTACGGTACATGCAGTATGAGCACATGAGTATTGATTTGTGACAGAGTTGGAAAAAAGGGAAATTATCCTTTGAAAATCCTGACATTTGTGGCAGGTGAAACCAATGTGTATGATGAGATGAAGTTACCGGGGTTGTGGATGAGCTGGTGACAGGAAGTGGTACCAAAATAAAAGCAGGATCCCGGAAGCAGACGGGGCAGGATCATGACAACTACCCTTCTTGATTAACATCCATATTTACAGATACTCTCTGTGTTACTTCAACAGGACAGGAGGCTCTCAACGAATACCTGAAGACAAAGGCAGTGACCATTGAGTACTAAGTGACATCACAGGAGACAGAAGGCAGTGAGGACATCAGCTTCCTGCATACAGTGATGCACATGTGGACACTGACTGAGAAGACATGCAGAGGGATGCACAAGCTCATGTGGATGAAGTGATGTCATCGCAATAAAATCAACTCCTGTAGTTGTGTCGTAAGAGGTGTTCTCTCACTAGTGACCCCTGACTGTAATACTCAGTGAGCCTTAACAGTCTGATTGATCACATTAACCTGTTAAATTTATCTAATACAAAAACACACCACAGATTAAGGAAGAATAATTTATTTCACTCAGTCTGTGACAGAGAAGAGCAATAACATGGTCTGAAAATGTACTTTTTGTCATGCCTAGTAAATTCATCATGGTCAAGGTGTCACCAGACTTGTACCTAAATGGGAAAAGATAAATTTGAGATGCTATTACATATTAGCTTTAAGATGTATAAGCTACAGCATGTGGTCATAAAGTTAACATAAATGTCAGTCTGAATTGCTGTATAAAGCTGTTTTCTCAAAATGGTGGTTGTGGAATAAAATGTGCCAGTCAAAGTCACATTCTTATTTCCTTAAAATGTGGTTCAATTAGTGACTATAGGTATTCAGGTGTTATTTTGTGATATTGCAGATCTTAAATCATCATGCCAAGAAGCTGAAAATGTAAGACAAACCAGGGCTCAGCCCCTGTGGAAGTTCAAAGAAGAGCAGCTAGGCAAGTGACAGAAGGGAAGTCGATTCAGTCTATGGCAAAGGAACACAAGCTAGACAGAATACTGGTAATTTTTTTGGTGGGCTAATTATTTGTAATTTATTTTTATATGGTTTGGGATATAGGTCATACAAAACCTACAGCCAGATCATCAGTAAAACAAAATTTCACAAGTAGAGATCAAATTTATATGAGATATTTTATTGTTTTGAAGTAGCACACCACATATTCACAGAAATATACAGAAATGTGCTAGATATATAAACAAAAGACCTGCGTGACTTTAGTACAGCTATAGTAGCAGCTCTGTGATCCTGTATTTGAGTGAAATGTGAACACCAGTCTGCATGCAAACATGCTCACAATGCCAACATAATAATGCCAAGCAGCTATAATGTTTTCCATGTTCATCATCTTAATGTCCAGGTTCAAGCATGTGGGTTCTCTCCGGATACTCCATCTTCCTCCCACAGTCCAAAGACATGCAGCTTAGGTTGATTGGCGTCTCTAAATTGCCCCTAGGAGTGAGTGTGAGTGTGTGTGGTCTGTCTCTTAGTGTCAGTCCTGTAATAGACTGGCGACCTGTCCAGGGTGGACCCCATCTCTCACCCAGTGTCAGCTGGGATTGGCTCCAGTCCCTCCATGGCCCTATTCAGGAATAAGTGGTATAGATAATGGATGGATGGATCATCTTAGTGTATCATGTTAGACACAAAGTTAGTGATGTGTAATGGTGGCATATAGAAGCATATAGAGCATCATGGGGCTCCCCAGCAGTCTAGGCTTATAGCAGCATATCTAAGGGAAGGCTCAGGGTCACCTGATCCAGCCCTAACTATAAGCTTTATCAAAAAGGAAAGTCTTAAGTCTAATCTTAAAGGTAGAGAGGGTGTCCGGCTCCCGAGCTGAGACTGGGTTCCATACGAGAGGAGCTTGATAGCTAAAGGCTCTGCCTCCCATTCTACTTCTGTGGACTCTAGGAACCACAAGTAGACCTGCACTCTGAGAGCGAAGTGCTCTGTTAGGATGATAAGGCTCTATGAGGTCTTTAAGATACGATGGAGCCTTGGCATTAAGGACTTTGTATATTAGGAGAAGGATTTTAAATTCTGTTCTGGATTTTACAGGGAGTCAGTGGAAAGAAGCTAATATAGGAGAGATATGATCTCTCTTGCTAGTTCCTGTCAGTACTCTGGCTGCAGCATTTTGGATTAACTGGAGGCTTTTTAGGGAACTATTGGGACATCCTGATAGTAAAGAGTTACAGTAGTCCAGCCAGGAAGTAACAAATGCATGGACCAGTTCTGACATGCAACAGATGTTGGCATCCTATGTCTTCTACCACTGAAAATAACAATAGCCTGTTCAAGAAAAAGAAATCAAAGAATAATGTTTGTGATATTGAGAAAACGCTTTTTTCATTTATGGTATATAGACTTCCTGTACACAAATACCCAGTTGTCTTTTATTGGATCTGTTTATTCCCATCCTTGTCCCTTTAAATTATGAAGACCGGGTAGAACATTGTACTGTAATAGACCTACTGTACAGATCTGCACTGCGCTCTGCTGGACGGCAGTGGAATCGTGCATCACGCCGAACATATCTGTAAGGAGGTTTTTCTTTTTCCCCCCCCCCCCCCCCCCGACCCATCACATGATTATGTTACTGTGTTTGTCGTGAACAGCCCACTCGCCCATTTCATTGGTGCCTTCTTAAGCTGGGATGGGCACGATTCTGCAGGAACGAGTGCCACAACGGTGTCTGGAGAGGGTGTCCATCAGGGACAGAGAATGGAGGAAGGTGTGGAGCAGCAGCGGGCCTAATGTGGCCAGGTAGAGTCAGATGTTAGACTATTATTTTAAAACGAATGGTGAGGCGGGGATGCGCCATCCCTGTAAAGCTCTTTCCGATGTCAGTATCACTGCACTTATATGTCGAAATGTTGTGCGTTTGTGCTTTATATATGTAATTACCGACATGTCGGCGTCACTGCACGTCGCGGGATGCCTTGTGGTATCCATATTTCATTTTCATATGCGTTGTTATTTGAGTCATTAGTTGTTTCTAATATTTAATACGTTCATATTTTATATTTTCCGAGCAACAGAATGGGAAGGCGGCAGTCACAAAGGAAGTCACTGCAACCACAACACACGTTTCCAAGTCAAGAAATTAATAACGAGAAAGTAAGTGTGAAGTGACTATGAGTAGTTTAATTGATTAGTCACTGGACAGTAAATTAATAGCAGCTTAGAATGATAATTGATCATTTCCCAAGCAGAAATGACAAACATCTGCAGTTTTCAGGTGTTTAGAAAGATTAGCAGCATTTCATATAAATTTAATAAATGTGAGCCTTGAACTGTTGGTTGGGCAAAACAGGACATTTGTTGCCATGACTTCTGGAGAATTACAATGGGTAGGATGTTTTTCACTATTTCAGACAATTCATAGTCCAAACAGTTCACAGAGAAAGTAATAGATTAATCAGTGATGGAAATAATCTCCAGTTGTAGTTTTAGTTTGAAATATGTGTTTAAAGAGTGAATATATATAGTGAATGGTTGAAAACACATGCAGGTCTAACAGGTTTCTTTGTAATCACAGAGGCAGCAGCCGAGAAGAAAGCACAAGCCTAATGCTAAACACAGCACTCAGCACAGGTGAGATTGCTGTTTGTAAAGTTCTGTGTCATTCTTTGCTGCTGGAGTGTTAATATATGATTTGCTTTTGCTTTTTAGTGCTCAGGGAACTTCTGCATCAAAACCCCACCCACCGTCCCCTGTTGAGGACAGGATGGAGCCAGCTACTCAGCCAGCTGCTCAGCACTGTGGCCACAGAGGACAGAAGCACACAGCTGTGAGAGGAAGCAGACACACACCAGCCTTCCCCTGCTACTGCCTGTCTGACTCAAGTCCTCATCTGCTGGACAGACACTCACCAGAGTTGAAGGTGGGAAGCCTGAGTGCCCATGGAGAAGGTGACAGTGACACTGATTTGTCTGAGTCAGAGAGACTTTTTGTTTCACCCATTCAGGTTCTTCCACAACTTGAGCTGAGGCCAGAGGTCATCGAGGCTGAAGACTGCTCCACTCGCAGCCACAGACCCAGAGCACAGGGCCATGGTAGTTTTGACTTCCCAGACTTCCTTCCTCCACCTTTTAACTCCTGGAGCCTCAGTCAGCTGGCTGTCTTTTACAACATGGAGGGCCGGGGGGCCCCTCGGCCAAGACCTGTGGGCCCTTTGGAAATGTACCTGGAGAGGCTGCTGCAGCTGGAGTGGCATCAGATCCAGACTGTCCAGGAGGAGAGTGGGAAGTCGGCTGTGTCAGATGTTCTTCTTAGCTGCCACAGGTCCACTGCTGCTGCCTCATCACGCCTCAGTTCTCCTAAGTGTATCCTCCAGTGTCAGCGTGCCTTCCCCCTCACCTTCCTTTCCTCCTTGATCAGTCACTCTGCCCTGCTCTCCAGCTGTGCCTGCACTTTATGCCGCTTCCGGCACTCAACCTGTAGCACAGCGTGTTGCCGCCCCACCCACAGCCACACCCGTCAGGCCGGAGTAAGCCCTGTTCTGGAGCGCAGGGGGCTCGTGTCACTCCCCAAAAGGAGCTACAGTGAGAGCCGGGTGCACGCCCCAGACAGGAGTTCAGCATTCCAAGTTCAGATGTTCAGCAGCCCTGTGAGGGCCAACAGCCACCTGCGGAGAATGCAAGCCTCAGGCAACATCCGCAACCCTGTTCAAGGTGCTAACACTAAGCCTCATTATACTGCCAGGGACTCGAGTTTTGGGATTGGGAGGGACTGTGTGGGAGCACGGGGAAATGGGTTGAACTACAGGAAGACAGGGGTATTTAGGAGAAGGAGTGGGTCAGAGCAGCAGGGAGGTGGAGGAGAAAGACAACAGAACGGATTAGAGAAAAGACGGAGTGGGTCTGAGTGTAGGAAAGGAGGAACTGAGCGAAGGAGGACAGCTGAGTTTAAGGAACAGGAAATAAAACCAGATGCTGTAACTGCAATAATGGACAATTTACCTGGTTCCAAATATTCTCCAGATAACAAACCAATCAAGCCAAAACAGGTTGAATTTATGACATAACAGCCTCTTGATTACTGTATGTGTATATGCCACACCTACAGTCATGTCTCTTAATATTGGAATATGAATGTGTTTTTTCAAATAGTTGAATAGTTTGATTGAAAGTGTAGCAAGTTTTTCTTTTGCTTTTCTTTTGTTATTTTGATTGTGATGATTTAAAAAAAAATTTTTTTTGGTTCTCAGCTAATTAAAGTTAAATTATTAGGATAAATCCATTGCTATTCAGCTATGATGCTGCAGTGGACCTTTACATGAACTGGTGACTTACATAAATCTTGCCATGTGTATGGAAATGTATTTTTTTGTTTTCTTCTTTTATTATTTATTTATTCACCCAGTAAGCACTTGTCAGCACAATACACTATGTAAATATGACTATGAAATTTTTTTTAACACTGCCAATTTTATTAGTGATGTAAATAAAAAGCCATCTCTCTCGGTTTAGTCCATTTCTGGATAGATGAAATGTTCTGCTGGCACCCCTGAGGGTGCTGACCTTTGCATGAGAATATTTCAAGACAAAAATTAATTAGTTTATTATGTCTTTTGATGCATGAAAAATTAAACAAAAAACTAAATAGAATGGCTGACTTGCAATTGTGTGCCTCCACCAGCCAGTCAAGTTGCAGTTCACATACATCTGTCCAGGATCATAGAATTCATGTAGTGAAAACTGAAAACTTTAATATTAGATATTAAATGTACATTTTTAGTAACAGGGAAGTCATCACTACATTGACACATATGACTGTAGAAAATCATTTCGAGTGAGAAACATGCTGTCTTCAATTAGACTGTTGTTACAGAGGGCTGATAAAGAGATCTGTAACATCATCCCTGGGTCCAAGTGAATGTTTTTGGCAAATTTTAAGAAAAGCCTTCAAGCATAGCTCTCAGATGATGATCCAGTTTATATTGTAAGGTTCAACAAAGCATTTACTGAAGACCTAGAAGATAAACACCAGCCTCACTTGGCTCAGGATTGCCACTGCAATAGATGCCGGGTTTGAGGATTTAAAGTGTCTTTCCAAACCTGAAAGGGCTGAAGTGTGGGATTCTACAGGCAACCTGGTGAAGGAGAGGCAAGCTCAGGATCCATCTGCTGAGACCACAGCGGAACAATCAGCATAGAAGAGGAAGACGTCCAGCTTCATGCTTTCGTCTTCTGATTCAGACACAGATGATCAAGTGAAATCTATTAACAAGCCCCCAACCTGTAGAAATCCAAAACTGATGTGGATGAATGCCCACTGGAATGGTTGCTAGCACAAACGACATAAGGAGTCAAGTTTTTAGAGGAGGACAGTCTTTCCAGTAGCTGCAGCCCTGCTGTTATAATATTGTTATGATGGTTGAATAATCATTACTGTGCATCAGGTCGGAGTATCTGGTGGAGCCACGGTTCAGAGTCTCTGCTGTGGCACGGTAACAATGCAAAAGCTTTTCAAAATGGAAAAATAACACCTGCATCTCACCAATTATTAAAACTTTACCTCACTGATTAAATCTCATCATCCATTTCATAGTGAATGTTTTAAAACTTAATTTAAATTTTTAATCACTTTTATTGGCCAAGTACGTTACACACAAAGAGTTTGTCTCCAGTACAGAACCGAGGCAGCCAACTCACTGCAGCACTGCTCTGGTCATCGGCAGCAAGTGGGGTTCAGTGTCTCACCCCAGGGCACTTTGACACTGTTGAAGACAGTGATACTATGAGTAAGACTGAAGCAGCAGAGCAGCATACACCCAGCCCAGACCCAGACTCTGCTGTGGTGTCTTTCCTCCACCTCCTCTGTCCCCTCCAGCGGAACCTGCAGTCACTGCTTCAGTCCTGGCCGGTGATATGAGTGAAGAGTCCAGCAGATAACCAGAATCAGAGGAAGTTTCTCCTCCACCAGCTTCTCTGACCACTGAACTGCCTGCCAACGATGCTCTTGATGACAGTGACACTATAAGTCAGACTGAAGCAGCAGAGCAGCCTAAACCCAGCCCAGAACCAGAGCCTTTTGCTGTCTGTCATCCACCTGCTCCACTGACCACCAGTGCTGAACCTCCTGCCAACATTGCGTTGGATGAGCCAGCAGTGCAGCCACTAACTTGCTCTGAACCAGACCCTGCTGTGGTGTCTGCTCCTCTCCTCCCTCAGACCCCCGCTGATGAACCTCGTGTCATCATCTCCTGCCAGGCTGAACTAACACCCAGTCCAGACCCAGACTCTGCTGTGGTGTCGCCTAGATCTACTCCACTGACAGCCAGTGCTGAGCCATCAACCAACATTGCATTGGATGGACCAGAAGCTCAGCTTACACTCAGCACAGAACCAGATTCTGCTGTGGTGTCACCTCTACCACCTCCTCTGACCCCTCCAGCTGAACCAGCACTCACTGCTTCAGTCCTAGAAGGTGAGTTCACAAGTGAGCAGCCCAAGGGAAAAACAGTTGTTCAGGTTCTCCCTGATGTGGAGCAGAAGCACCCAAATCTCAGCCAAGGTGAGGACCAAGTAGCAAAGGGTGGATTTCGACGCTTCCTCACTTGAGAAAACCTCTCTGCTGCTGTTTTCTGCAGAGGAAACTGACTCAGACTATTCCTCCATTTGATTGTTCCTGTGTTTACTGTGGTTTACTGCATTCCTGTTCAAAATAATAAATTCATTGTTTCACGGGAGTCTCATTTACTATGAATTAATGAATCTTGAAGCAAAAATCTGAAGTTAGAGTCACTCTTTTGCACTAATTGTGGTACATAAACATGTAAACCATAATCCATCTCAATATTGGAAAGACAAATATTTTTGGAACTTTTTTTCATCAAAGCATTTATAACCAACAAGAAATAACAATAAATTGACAGAAATAAAAGGATTGCTCTGGAGGAAGACAAATGTTTTGTCTTCACTCAGCTTCTGCTCTGTGTCATGCCATCAACATTACCTTTTATATTTTCACATGCATACTAGTCCCAGTTCTGTATATTTGTAGATTTGATCACTTACAGCTTTTCTGACATGTTTTACTGACATGCTTCAATTACTGCAAACTCATCAAAATTAGTAATGCATTTTAGAATGTTTTATACCTGAATAGATGAGCATTAAGAAAATAAAATGTAGTTGTTTTCTATAGCATTCATAGAGAGAGGATGTTAGGAGGATGGCATGTTTTTAAACCAAATAGAAATGAAATAATATAATACCACAATGATTTGACTAATCTATAAAAATATTATTCTTTATTATTTGTCACTTAATTGTGAACTATTTTGTTTATGGTTATGTATTTGGTTTTATAAGATGCAGTGCATGGGGCTCTCGGAGCCACCACATAGGGGTTTCATAAATTCTCTAGCGGTACTGTTTGTTTCCAGTCGTTGTTTCAGACCGGGCATGTTTTTGTAGCTACACAGCCACAATGGATGCTGTAACTCAGCGTGTTTTGGAGTATTTAACTGAAGTTGAAGAGGCAGCTGAGGATGTTCTCACCACTAAACAACAGGTAGCTAAATACTTCGTAATTAAAAGCTGCATGTTGGTTAAATGCACGGGCATCGGAGGACGGATATCAAGAACTATAATTGAGAATTTAGAAGCTAAGCTAACTAGCTAATTTATGGTTCCCTGCTAGTTTTTACTATAACTAAATTTCCACATTTCTGTTGTCTTCTTGTTGTCATTCTTGTCTTTATCGTGGAATTATCAAGCCCATCTCGCAAAATGTTTGGTAGTCTTGTGTTAATAGTAAGGACAGAACACTAAAGAAAAAAGCGGTGGCATTAGCATCAGTTAAGTGTAAGCACTGTAAACATAGGCGTCAGTAGACCACTTTTACTGGGACACGTGCCCCAGTAAAAGCACACATTCGAGTTTTAACAAGCTTCTATATTTTGCATTGGATTAATTTAATTTGGGGAAAGAATCCATTTGTTCTAATCTAGAATGTCAAAGCATTTGAATAAACCCGATTAACTTATTTTGACTCAAACATAATTGACTCCTTTAGATGGACATAAGAAATTTCTTTAGATGAGGGAGAGAGAGGGAAGGGGTTCGGAGAGATGAGGATGAGAGAGGTGAGACCTCGCTGTAGTTTGGTAAACAAGCTAACGTTAGTTTAGTTAGCTAGTATGTAACCAGGGGCAGATGTTGAATGTGAAGTAAATTAGAGCTCTGTACATCAGTCCATAGGATCATTTGGACTACTCTCAACACGCTATTTATCGGTGTACCCTACTACATGGAATCAAATGAATGCCCATTACAGTGCGTAATATATCACATGTAGTGATTTATGTTAACATTGGACGATTCATTCTGCATTTATTGAGTATCCTATAACATAGTTGATGCTCTTGTCACACAGTCCAAATATTTGTTTTATGCATTTTTAATAAACTGGTGAACCTGAGGCAGGACAGCAAAGTGTGGAGGAAGCTGTCTGTGTCTATGGAGACGCAGCCCTCCCTCAGCCCTCTTCCCTGAGGCTGCCTAGCATGGTCACCTTTTCCATCGCCTGGTACCGGTGATGTGCCAAAAAGTGTCTGCCTGCCAGAAAGTGATTACAGTCTGCAGGAGCGTGCACAGCCCAATAAAAAATGCATTGGCCAATTTATATTTGCATACAGCTGCTTTTGTTGGAACCAAAATATGATAAAATGCCCAATGACTGGTAGTACAAAGGTATGTCTTTGTAAAACTTGAACTTTGGAGGAAATTGTATCTGAATAATTGTAATTGTAGCCAAAAGAAGCTGTAACAGTTTAGAGTGCAGTCAGGCTTTTTTGAGTCATAACTTCTGGATGTACTTAGGTGGTAATATGTAACATTTGTTTGTGAAATGGCTGATTAATTTGATATATTTTTTAAAATAAATACAGCTAAATGTAAAGTGTGATTGAAGCCAGTTCACTATATATGTGGATCTTGTAATATATGTACACTGTTCCCAAGACAAACATGTATTCTGGAAAAAACTTATATAATAAGTATTTATAACTATATTAATCATATCGGTGTATGGTGTTACACATTATGTATGTTGATAGAAACAGTGTACAGTACAGGATATAAAAATCAGTTAGAGTTAGAAAAATAAAGTTAATTTGAAAACCCCCTTTTCATTTTTAAGATTTTAGTTTAAATCACTTTTTGGTAAAGATAAACTGCGTTTTACTGGTTAAACTGGCCCTTTAGAGTTGCACAAAACCTAGTGGTTAACTGCGGTTGAAATATAGCCTACAAGACTGAAATTAAAATTAATTTGGGTCAGAAAACCCCTGTCAATATCACAATACTAGCTGTAATCAGCTTTTGGCAGGGAGAATACTGCCAGTCTGAACATCCCAGTGCTGACAGCTTTTTACTGGTGTGTGGTGGAGAGTACCCTCACTTTATCCATTACCACTTGGTATGGGAACTGCTCCGCTGCTGACAGGAAGGCACATTCAGCTGGAGCTGATTATTTGAATGCTAAAATTGAAAACCAATTACCTACCCAAGCAATGACTATTTGAGGTGATATTTAATACAAGTTTGGATTTTGATGGACATTCAGTATATTACAGTAACATACAGTACAACTATAACAGGCTTTTAAAATGATGCCACCTGACAATATTACAGAAATTTTCTCCTGAAACACTGTAATATAATGCATATTTATATTATAAACTACTGTATAGATATTAACCATTGGTGCAGTCTATGAGTCTGATGATGTTTTAGTAATCAATAAAAAAACAATATTAGATAATGGGCTGTGTTGTTTCAGATTGTGGACCTGGACAAAAAGAGAAACAGGAACAGAGAGGCTTTGAATGCACTGAAAACTGCAATGTCAGATTCAGGTGAGTAACCCTTCAGGACGAGGTGTTGCCCCAGAGGAGAGGTTTTGTAATGTGGACTTTTCACTGCATTTGGTTTGAGTCACACTTGTTACCTGGCACTCACTGACAGCCATTTGCTTAGACTATGTAAATGATAATTATAGATATTTCAAAGAAAAATACATTTACTGCCTTGATGTGAATGTGGTGGATGGTTGTAATATTGGAGAGATGTGTCACACATGAAATGAGACTAAGCACTGCTGTTTTTTGCAGAAAAAGTGAAGGTTTGCTTTGGAACCATGTTCATCAGATTTCCCAAATCAAAGACAAGAGAAATGATTCAGAAAGGTAAAAACTGCCAATTAGTATGATAGCTAAATATATTGATTTTCCCTGAATATAAATTGACCTGTGTTACACATACTGTGACTAAACAGTATCATCCTGATCATCCTGAAATTGTTTTTGATCTTTGTTCCTCAATTCATAGACCAGGAGCAGCTTGACAAAGAGATAAATGACCTTCGCAAAGGACTGAAAGCAAAAGTTAATCGTCTCAATGAGATCCAAGGTATGAAGAGCATTTTGGCTGCTTGTTTGATCTCTTGCAACCTACTAATTTAAAGGAACAGTTTTGGGAAATACGCTTGACTGAGAGGTGAAATATAAACATATAGAGAACAAGAGGAGAGGGCCAAGAACAGAGCCCTGGGGTACTGGGGTATTTCAGATGAGAAAATCCTATGAGGTATTATAAGTACACTCTTGTAGTTTACATTCACTTGAACGTTAAAACATTCAGTACTGTGCAAAGGTCTTAGGCCACTGTTTGATTTGCTGTTTTAGCAAGGTTGTAATGATTTATAATTAAAATTATAATTTATGTTGATTTTGTCTCTTTATTAAGATATAATCAGCAAATACAGGAAATATAGTATGTACACAGTATTAAACATTTTAATTTTCATAACAAAATGGCTTATACAGTCCAAAGTCAGTATGTATTGACTTCTCTTTGCAATTAGCACAGCTTGAATGCTTCTGGGGAGACTGTTGAAGTTTTGACACCATGACAGACCCTCCACCATGTTTCACTGAAGGCTGCTGGCACTCATTACTTCTATCTCAACTCTTATTCTCACATACTGTCAACGATTGGACCTGGACACTTCAAACTTCTATCCATCACTCCATTAGACTCTTTTCCACAGATTTTTACTCCAATCTTTGTGAGTGTTTTGCATGACTCAGCCTTTTCTCCCTGTCCCCTTCTGAAAAAGTGCTTTCTTGGCTGCTGTCCTTCCACAAAGACTATTCCTAATCAAGCTTCTTCAGACTGTGGAAGTATCAACTTGGCACCCAGGTGAAGCTGCCAGATGCTGGATTTCCTCCAGTCCCTCAAAGAAGAAGCTTAGAGAAACTTATTAATAGATTCTAGCAGTTTCTTTAGGTCTTTTACTGTTATTTTTGTCCTTAATCTCAGCTTGAATACCACATGTGGAGTATAGAGTTTTATGATGGGTTTTTTTTAATACTGTGTATATATTTCCTATATTTTGTAGTTGTATTTTGGTAAAGAAACATAGTCATCATATCATTGCTAAAACAAATCTAATGGTGGCCTAAGACTTTTGCACAGTACTGAAGGTGGTTAATCTGTGGATCCGTGAAAGCTGAGATGAAAAACTGTCTGAAAACCTTTGTCATCAATGTGAAATATGTCCTCAGGCCCCTGAGGAGGAATGTTTGGTCTCCAATAACTTATGTTTGTACAGGAAAAAAAAGTTTTCTGAGAGACCTACAGTCAGTTGAAATGGAAACAGAGTTCAGTCTGTGTTAAAGGAGACAGCTGTAGAACCTGGAGGAGGACAACAGGGAGGGGTTGCAACTCAATAATTATTTATCTGGTAAAACTAGTCAAAATGGAAAGTTCCTTCATGTTGTTTTTGGACAAAGAGCTCAGTCACAATTGCACCCAATGCAAGAGGAAATATTTTAAATCAATATCTAGTTTTTTTTTTTAGTTTGTTTTGTTCAGCCTGCTAGCTGAAGTCAAAACTGGTCTGTGACCACACTGAATATCATCCCAGCAATCCCCTGAAAGATGATCATGGCGTCTGTCTTTGTGTTTGCAGGTAGACCGGAGGTGAGAGGATACAACCTTTCTCCTCTATCCACTGATGAAATCAAAGCTATTGACAATCTTTTGAAGAGATGACACCAGATCTGCTCTCCACTCCATAGTTTTGAGGACATTCAACTAAAGTGTTACCTGAGAACTTAGCCTTGAACTGCAGCACAGCAATGTGCTGGATAAATATGCAATAATATGCATTTTTTTGTCAAATATAAGACTGGTAGTGTATTTAAGTGTTCACTTTCCCCTGACAATTGAAGAGTGTCTACTCAAACTAGGTATGGGCAATATGGATCAAATTCTGTATCAGTGATTATGTTATTTTATACAGTATTGATTTGCAGCATTTGGATAATCAGCTGTGAAATTGTAAAAAGGACAAAACCATACAGGATTGGCTTATTTTGCTTACTCCAGTTAAGAAAATACTTCATGTGATTAATGCAAAAAAAAAAAGTAAATGCATTATTGCCATAACGCATTTATGGCATCACACTGTCAAAATGTGTAATGTAACACAAGCACAGATGTTCAAAGGATAGTTACCATGGTACAAACTGTATAAGATGTCTCCTTTAAAGCTGCCTCTAACCAGAGGCTGTGGTATTGTAACCTTCCTGTAGTTGTGACTATAGCTAGTTTGTACTCAAACCAATGCTGATGTTATTTTGGAGTCTTGTCTGCTGTTTAATTTTGTATTTATTCTGTTATTGGCTGTTTAAACCATAGATGGTGCTGTGGCCTTAGTCCTCTGTAGTTACTGGCCGAACCCTGACAGTCTACACCAAGAGCTGTTCACAAGCTTAAACAACTGAAAAGCTAATTTCAGGCTAACTGTAAAGTTTTTATAAGTAAAACCACAGTTTATTACAACTTGAGTATTATTTTTGTTTCTGTCAGTTTTAATAACACTACTCACTAATAAGGGTGATGCCGCAGTTAAATAGGGGGAAACAAACATTTCACTAATAATCCTCATTGCACAATAGGTCAGAATCAGAATGCCTTTACCATCATTACATATGCCACACACAACGAAATTTTAATAGCTCATCAAAAAACTATTACACACATACATATTCAATATGGAAATTTAAAATATAAATAGTGTAATATCATAAACACAAAAAACCCAACAAGTTAGAAACAGGTAAAAGTGCATCAACAACAGATATAAAGTTCCCTGATATTGCACAGTAATACAATTACAGGAATGCTATTGTGACACCGAGGGAATGCTGCAGAGTGGAGAATGAGAGTTCAGAGTAATAACTGCTGTAGACTAAAAGCTATTTCTCAGTCTGGAAGTACGTGTCTTTAGGGCTCTATAACGTCTTCCAGATGGTAGCAACAAGAGATGTTTATGGAAGAGGTGGGAACTGTCCTTGACTATGTTGCAGGCCCTGTAGATGTCCTCTAGAGAGGGCAGAGCGAGTCCAATGAGTTTTTGAGATGTACCTATGATTTTCTGCAGAGCCGCTCTATCAGCTGTTGAGCAGTTTCCATACCAGGATGTAGTACAGTATGTCAATATGCTTTCTTTGGTCCTAACTGACATGGATGCACAGAAACTTTACACTTATCACTCTCTCCACCTCCTCTCCCTCAATTTTCAACGGTAAGAGCTCCCGCTGATGTAGACTAAAATCAACGATGAGCTCTTTTGTCTTTCTAATATTCAGTGACAGGTTATTATCTGCACCTCATCTTGGTAAGCAGTCTCATTGCCATTTGAGATGAGCCCCACCACTGTTCTGTCATCAGCAAATTTAATTGATGTTTGTGGGTTGAGCGGCTATGCAGTCATACGTGTAGAGGGAATAGAGGAGGGGACTCAGCACACATCCTTGTGGTGCTCCTCTGCTGAGGGTTCAGTCTTCTTTTTTATTTACCACCCAATCTTTGAATACATATATTGAAATCTTGATTATTTTGGCTAATTTGCATCATTATACAGCCATTGCACTTCAGTTTGTGTTTCTGTTGTCTCTGTTAAGTTTTTTGTTCAAATGACACATACCATACATCCTTAATCACTGTATGGGTGACAAACAACCAGTGTGCTTTCTCCAGGGCTAATAAACTGTAAATAGCCTGGGGAGGGACAAGTTAGAATTGTGTCTGTGTGTGTTTGGAGATGGTGGTGGTAGTGGTTTTAGTTCACTCTCTCCTCTGACTTTGGTTACGTGCCACTGCTCTTGGTATAGGAACCAGCTCTGAGTGATGAATTTATGAGTCAAAGGATGTGATCCTGCCGATGGTCTGAAATATTAGACAATTAAACCAACAAAAGACACACAACAGTGCTATGATAAGAATGTGCCATGCTGACCCATTTGTCATCCAACTGGGAGACTCTGAATTGACATTTTAATCAATTAGGATCAATTATACAGTGATATTTGCCTGCACTAGTCTGAAGGAGCAAAATTATTCTCACCCAAGAGGAACAAAAATCCACCATTATTACATACAGTGGGTGTGACAGTGTCTTGTGGAGATGTATGCCTCTAACTGTACTGTAGCTATATTGACATGTTAATCAGTTTGAAGATCAGACACCTGTATGTGTGCCTGAAAGACACATTTCAGCCAACAAAATGTACGATAAACACTTTCAACAGCTGTCACTTGTTGAGAGATAGCTGAATACATTTGCTTACAAAAATACAAATTCTGATCTACCCCAGTGGAGAGGTTTTGAGTTTTTCTCAGAATGTTAGCAGTGTGTATATTTGACTATGGTTACGTCCTGGTGCAAGGCTGAATTGTTATCTAGAGAAAATATTTCATTGAGCTGTCCCTGCTGAGTCATTCATAGTCTGCAGAGCTGGAGTAATGATTTACTATGACTTACTGGCCGTTGTCAGATTGTGAGGAAATAGTAAAAGGTCTGATTTCAGAAGTGGAAAAAAGATACTTACTTTCCTAGGCTTAGACTTGAGTCTTGTCAGTTATCTTTAGTGGATTCACTCACTCACACTTAGTGGTATCTCTGCTATTGAGATGTCTGGCTAGGACTGAGTATTTAACTTTGACTACATTTTGGAATGCTGGCCAAAGAGTTGCTCTGTTTGTTGGATCTCTACAGGGGCAGTTGTCTAAGCCATATCAGTTTTATAAAGCCATAACACTTAATCTGAAAAAACTTCAACTGGACTTAGATTTCTAGGTTGAAGACGTTTCACCTCTCATCCAAGAGGCTTCATCAGTCCTGACCCAGTTGATTTTTTTTTTTCTAAGTTTTTTCAGTTTACTATGAGCTGGATGACTGAGAATCTGCACAGACATAACACTTAATA
>NW_018128083.1:859787-878115 GCF_001952655.1 Monopterus albus | reverse complement strand
TACATTTGATGGAGAATTCCTTTCAAAATACCCAAGGTCTTGTTACAGCAATGTGTAAATGAACATGGCTTAAAAATGTAAACATAGATGGTGCTGCATGGTTGAGATGAAGAAAATCATCACTCTTGCCACATTTCAGTAAAACATATATCCAAATTATGGTTAATGATAAAGTCACTAACCAGATAGACCTATAAGGACCTGTATATTAAGGAGTCCAAACCTCAGTGAAATAGAGCAGACACCATTTGTTGCTCTAGTCAGTGGTCTCAACATATCGAGATTCACACATCATCTTCATAGAGATGATTTCCATGAGCAGTCACTTTACCAAAAACATGGAACACTGCCACTACCAGACTCTCCAAACTGGTAGTGGCATTGGAATCATCTGTGATCTGTATATCGTGAGTGTCTCAAAATGTCTGTATGGCTAAGAAGTTGCGAGGGGTGTTCATAATTAGCCTTAAGCTGGGGGAGTGTGTCAGCAGAATATACAAGATGTGTGGCATCAGTCATAATAAGCAGTAGAAGAAACCAGAGTAAGCTAACTCAGGTGACCGCAGGTTCTTGTTGACAGATACCACAAGGCAGTCAACCCACATGCAACAGTGTAGAGCCATGAGAAAAGAAACACTGCAGGGCGAAAACCATAGAATGTAGTGCAACAGGATGAAAAATCCAAAGGCGGGCCATTCAGGCAACAAAGTAGCACACAGTATATGATTCTAGAGTCACAGTCAATATAAAAACATTAAAAACATAAAGAACACAACCACCATCAGTTGAATCTAACTGAGGTAGTAAAACAGCAATAAAAATGGCTTGAGTGGCAGCGGCAAAAAAGTTTTGCCAATATTCGCCACCCAGAACCGGAAACCATATTGTAAACATGTTGTTTTCAGCTTGTTGTGGAGTACTGCTAACAAGTGGCCAAACAAAAACTGAGGAATGCAGCTTTGAATTGAGATTTTCTTAGAATTTGACTAAATTTTTTAGTTTCGGCATAAAAAAAAATTCAAATACTTGTATTGTGGTGCTTACAGAAATGAATATGAAAAATCTACAACAACTCTCCAGTTATTTTCAGTAATCTGCAGATGTTGCTGTAGAACAATTGGAACTATTTTCTACCTTGTACTGTATTTGCTGTAATTTGTTCTAATGTAGTCGAAGTAGTAGAGCTACCCGATGTTACATTTAAAGCCAGTTACTATGTGTCTGATAAGTTTCTTGTCTACAGGGCAGAGCTGTCTATGTGTGCTGCAGGTTTTTCAAAGTTTCTGGCAGCCCAGCAGCTTTTTAACAGCTGTGGTATATAAATCACAAATAGCCGTGTAACTGTCTCACTCCTACTTTTTAATCACTTCTTTTCCTGTTGTCATAGTTGCAGGCAGCCTATAGGTTCAGACTGTTTCTGACTAACCTTCTGACCTTTTCAGCAGTTTCCACCACAGTTAGACAAGCAACATATCCACACCAAGATAAAATACAACAATCTTTTCAGTACAATGCCTATACTTTCTGGCCAAACAACCCAGGTCACAGACAGAAGGATGGTGATAACTGCACTACCTATCCATGGCTCTAAACACATTTACAGTTATTACACAGCATTTTTGCACAGGTAAGGTACATGCTCTCACTCTGCTGCAGATATTGTTCATGTGCCGGCATAATTGGGTATATAAATTGTGTGTAAGTAAGGTACAGAAGTGTTTTTTTTTGTTAGTGTCTTTATAGTCCTATACTGTATTTTTATTGGAGCTATGTTTGATACAATTTTTTCCTTTTATAGTTCCCTCCAGTCCATCCACTGTTTGCTGCTTAAACAACCAAACTGCCCACATTCATTTATTTACTTCTTGTTTTTTAATAACTTAAAACAGACCAAATGTTCAAATGGGCTGTAATTGTATACTGTAATATTCTGTATTTCTCATTCAGGTGAGTTTGGTATGAACCTTTGTCTCTGCATTCAGTTGTCTGTTTGTTAGGTACAATTCTAGTTATGTAAAACTTAATCTTATCCAATAGTCCTGTAATAAATCCTCCTTCATGGAGGCGATAATGTTCAGTTTGTGGTCAAGCTGTTTCAGAGAGGTGTTGATTTGACTGTATGATCATTTTGGAAGATGTAGTTTATGCTGCTGTTGAATTTTATTGCATTATACTGTGAGGTGTTTCTGTTGTTTGTGCATCTCATATATACAGGGTAGGCTGAAAACTTTCTTTGGAATGCACATTGATGTTTGTAGTATTATTTCTAAAGAAACCATACTATTCCTGTTGAGTCAGCCATTTGCTCATTTCAGGACTGGAGGAAATGAGGAATAAAATATATGATTTGATTTATAGCCTGTTAATAACAATAACAATATTTGGAGAAATGTTGCTGATGTAAGTGTTAATTGTTTAAAGGCAGCTCAATTGTAAATCCACTCACGCCCACTGTGTTGGGTTGGATATTACAAAACATCAACACACATACAGTAACTGAAAGTACATGGACAGTCCTTTGTAAGTAGTAGACTCAGCCCCAACTAGTGCTAACAGGTGTATATATCCAAGCATGCAGTCAATGGCAAACTATATGATTCATTTCACAACTCCAATTTATCTGGTGGCCCTTTAGAAAAACCTGACCCCTCCACAGGGAGCTAGTTGACTCAGCTCACTAACTCTATATAAGTTGAAACTAGGTTGCACATTGTTGCATCTTCTGTATATTAATATGTCATTTCTTATGAGCAAAACAAGTGCTTTTACTTAATGTTGGACTTTTGTAATGGAGTTTGTTTACACTGTGGCATTGAACTTTCCTTAAGTAATCTGAGTACTTCTTACACCACTCAGATATGTTCAGGATTGGGGAACTAAAACACTTGATTAAGGTTAGGAAACTTTCTTGGTTGCAGTTACTAAGAAGGTGACAAATAATTACAGGTCTGTGAAGATGTGTAACACACACATCCACAAAAAACAACTGCCACACCTTTACTTGTCATAATCCCCAGAGATGTCCTGTTTTGGACTTTTAATTTGTAGCCTTTAAATTCTCTCCTTCCTCAGTCAGTAGCTGGTCTGTATGTTGTCATACTTACATGCTTTGTCTTCATGTGTTACTCATGACCTGTTTTCCTCTCCTGGGTTACCTCACATGCACTTCATTTGAATGTAGTCCCACATGCCTTTTTTTGTTCTTGGACTCTGGTATGTTGGACTGCTATTTTTCCTCCCCTGTGTCTGACTAGTTTTAGTTCATTGTTCTTGTTTTCTTTTAGTTTCTGTTAGCTCTTGTTCTTAGTTTTGCTTGGTCTGCTCTCTGACTGTGCAGTTTTATTTTGCTTTATTCCATTAGTTGTCATTATAGCCAGGTTGAACTTATTTTAGGTTTTGTGGCATTGCTGTGGTTAATTAGTTTCCTTGTGTTCATTTGCTCCATTCTAGATATTCTGTACATTCCTCTGTTCAGTTCTTGGTTCATTTGTTGCTTGTAGTTTTTTTTTTATAACAACTGTGTATATTCACCCAAAGGCAGACGCTGCTTCTGCCTCCAGTACCATCTTTGATGTAGTACAGAGGCTGCAGTCGATTTCACCGGAGGCTCCAAATTTTATTCTCAGGGATTTTAACCATGTGAAAGCTATTGAAAGCTATTCCGGCTTTTTTAACCAGGAACTCAGAGAGATGAAGCGGACCACTTGGATATATAAAAAATAACTGTGCTGGTTTATTCAAAGAATCACAGGTAAAATTAACATTACACGTCCAGGTCATAACTGTCTGCATTTGTTGCCCACATATAAAACAGTTATACAGAGAGAAAAGACAAAGACCAGGGACATAAAGGTATGGACAGATGAATCGGTGCTCTTCCTTCAGGAATGTTTTAACTGCACAGATTGGGATATGTTCAGGCAGTCCTGTGGGGAAGATCTGGACTCATTGGTGGATGTGACATGTTCTTATATGATCTTTTGCAGGGATATGATTGTCCCATATAAGCGTGTCAAAATATATCCTAACAATAAACCATGGGTTACCAAGTCAGTTAAATCCTGTTTATACAGGAAGGCACTGGCTTTTAAACGGGGGGTTTCAGATCTGCAGGCAGCTACAAAAAAGCTTAAGGTTGAAATTTTAAAGTCAAAGCATAACTACAAACAAAAACTGGATGGCAGCAAATAAACTTGGTTCTGCTTGGACAAGCATGAAGACTATTGCTGGTCTTCATAGAACAGAGCGTAATACTCGGGTCTCTTTAGATGGTTTTAACTCAAATATAGAGTTGGCAAATGCTCTTAAAGGTTTTTATGGTCGATTTGATTCTTTTGATTTTAGTACTGAGACCCACAAACTGAAACAGAAACTTAGAGACACTCTGGATTTTAATGAAAGGGAAGGGGGATACAATTTAAGGGGTCAGTTAAATTTAAAAATACATGCTATACGTACAACCAAAAAAAGATTTTGTATTTCCATAAGTGGGGTAAAACTATGGAATAATTTAAGTGTGGACATAAAAAATAGTAATAGAATTGACGAGTTTAAACATAAATATAAAGGTATGTGTCAATCAAGATATATGCAAGAACAGGTTTAATGATTAATTAGATGGAACATTGTGGGTGTGGTGTATGAATGTTAACACTTTGTAATAATTCTTTTGTATATTACTTGTGTGGTGTAGAAGATAATTATTTATGTAGAGATACTGCTTGCAAACCAATGATGGTAAGATGATGTCATGGGGTAGGACTGGATAAGTCTGACTTCTTCCTACTCCATTGAAGCATGTACTAGGTATAAGCTAATTGATATTGGATTAGCATTTGTGGATATGTGTATAATTATGTGTGTTGACATATCAACTGTCTTTACATGCTTGAAAGAATAAATCAAATCAAATCAATGGGCGGAGTAACTGGTAGGAGAGGATGAGGATGGAGAGGGCTGACGGGTGGAGCGAGCCACCATAAGACCAGACACATTGGATATTTCTTGGGAAAGAGACTGAACGGCTTCAGCTCCTCAACTTTGGGACTGGTCCAGCTGCCCCAGCAGTGCCCTCTGGTGGGCAGCTGCACCTGGGTGTTTGATCTGGGAGGGGGAGAAAAAAGACTGGTAGGAAATGTAACAATGGGTTTTACTCCAGAATAAATACAAGCTTTTTATTCTGCAGACTTCAGCGTCACTGTAACTGTCTTTTCCTGGGCTGTGTAAAAGCCTGTTCTTCAGCTTCCAGTCATGTTGGAAAGTGAAGCCAGCTCTGGCTCTGCTGCTCAGCTCTGGCCTTCATCAGTGGACATGGCAAACAAAGTGTAACATTTGATATCAATTTCTGCCTGTGAAAACATCACACTGATGGAAATGTTCCCTGTTTTATAGATGAAGTGTGTGTGTGCAGCTGGGTGTGTGACACATTCTTGATTTAGACAGATGAGGCATATTGATATAGATCTCAGGCTCAAAATATTTAGTAGGTTTGATGTGTTGTTATTTGGTTAAACATGTAATGGATGAATTCTTTCTTTTTTTTACATTTCAGGTAAGGTTGAGTGTGGTTTTCTTTTGTGAAAATCAGCTGTGTATGTGCTGGTAAAATGCATTATTTAACATAACATGCAAACATTCCCTAGCCATACAAAGGAAAATAGATAAATTGATGCTCTTACGGCTGCCCCCTAAAACATGGCTAGTCAAATTATTAGTCGTGAGGCCCATCAGTTGACTGAGACTCTTTATTCAAATCTTTGCTTTTATTTCTATTTTATTTTTTATCAGCCAGTATGCATCACAATAGAAGATAGCCCCAGGCCCCGTTAGTTTGCCGTCTTCTTCTTCTCCTCATTTTGTTTCTCTGGGGGGCATAGCATGGGGGAAGAAGGCCAGGTCACTGTTTCCCTTCCCAACTACATATAGCATCACTGGACTGCTGACACGCTCTTAAACCAGCTCCCTCCTCAGGGTCTGGGGAGCTGTTTAGGAAGGGAACACACCACACAAGGTCAGGGGCCGACCCCAAGCTGTTTGTCCCAACAATCAACTATTAACATAAACCACGACAAAGAGTAAAACAAAGGGAAGGTTTAACTTAACCAGTCTATTTTAGAATAGATTTTAAGTTATTGATTTTTGTTTTTAAGGCTCTTAATGGTTTGGCTCCATTTTACCTCAATGAATTAGTGCATTGGCACAAACCTACAAGGGCCCTCAGATCTTCAAGCCAGTTTCTTTTAGAGGTTCCTGGGGTTAGATATAAACGCTGGGGTGACCGTGCTTTTACTGTTGCAGCCCCTAAATTATGGAATAGTCTACCTTTTAATGGTAGGTCAGCTACTGACCTTAGTACTTTTAAATCATCGCTTAAAACGTATTTATTTGGCTTGGCTTTTAATACACAGTAGGACCTGATGCATTCCTTTTAATTTCTTTTTAATTTATTGAATGCATGTTATGTTGTATCAGGAAGGGCATCCGGTATAAAACACATGCCAAATGTCAACATGCGAGTTGTCAGTGTGAAGATTCGCTGTAGCGACCCCTAAACGGGAAAAGCCAAAAGTGACTTTCTTTCTATGTTATGTATCTGTATTATTGTGCTGTTTTATTTTTATTTGCACTGATCTTATTTACTTTATTTTATTCATTTATTGTGATTTTATTTTGCCATGTAAAGTACTTTGGTCAGCTGGACATTTTATAGTGCTGTATAAATAAATTTGATTTGATTTGATTTAACCATAACACAAGGACGCTGCTGTCCTGCTGCCCTGGATGACCTCACCCTGCTGAGCCGTTCCGGAGCTCCCCGAGTGATGGCATTACCTGGTGCTGGTGGTTCAAGGCGGGGGCATCACCAGTACACGCCTGGTCCTTTGTTGATTTAACTACTCCCCCTTTTTTTTTTACATTTACCTCCCCAAAATCTATTTAATTTATTTGTTTTAATTTTACTTTACAGTGTTTTCTAGTACAATGAAATTCTTACTTTTCCGTCCACATGAATGCCACATAATACAAGGGAAGTATATAGTGAAATATAAAGTAGATGAGCAATAACACACATCTAAATAGGCAGTAAAATCACAAATCTAAGGCACTTTAAAGCAGCAGGTGAAGGACGCAAATAAAAATACAACAGGAACACAATATAATGCAGAGAGTGTGCAATTATGCAGGGTGTCTGGCCAACCAAACGCGGGCGCCCTGCCGTCCCAGACAGTGATGCAGCTGGTCAAGATGCTCTCAATGATACAGCTGTAGAAGTTGCAAAGAATCCAAGGCGACATGCCAAATCTCCTCAGCCTCCTCAGGAAGTACAGCCGCCGTTGGGCCTTCTTGACCAGCTGTGTGGTGTTAAGTGTCCAAGTGAGGTCCTCACTGATGTGGACGCTCAGGTATTTGAAGCTGCTCACCCTCTCCACTTCAAGCCTCCAGATGAACAGTGGCTGATGAGATCTCCTATCCTTCCTCATGTCCACTATCATCTCCTTCATCTTGTCTGTGTTGAGGCTGAGATTATTGTCCTTGCACCATGACACCAGACCGGCCACCTCCCTCCTGTAGGCTGCTTCGTCCCCACCAGTGATGTGACCTATCACTGTGGTGTCATCCGTGAACTTTCATGCTGAAATACATTTTAAAAAAGGACTAAAATGCCACAGTAAAAAAAAAATACAAAGTGCAACGCATAGCCGTTTATCTTATTTTTCCGCAACATGCATGCATCCACCTGAATGGGACTAGGAAAATAAAAATGCACTGGGAAAATATTTCAGTTATGAAAAAGATGTTAACTTACCAGACAGTTAGCCTACCATGGTGTAAGCAGACCTGACTGGAAGATGCACACACAGACACTTGACCTATTTTATTTTAACCAGTTATTGAATCAATGATATGTTTTCCTCCATACAGAGAGACACCTGAGGATATTAGTTATTTTTTGTTTTGTTTTTTTATGAAGCAATAGTGAATGTGTCACATAATGAGGTTGATTCAGATGTCATTTATTCTGTATCCAAACCTTTATACCATACAACCAGTGTTTGGCATCATTATGGGAATACCTACGAGTTTGCTTACAGTATTTTACATGCTTTCCAGCTGACAGTTTAGCCCGTTTCAACCCGATTTGTGTCTATTTGTTAGGAAGGCAACTCTCTTTTCTGTCCTACAGTGTATGGGTCTGTTTCATGAGTCTTAGGCACTCTGTACAGCTCAGCACTTACAGCATCTATCATGTCACATTTTCTCAAATGAAACACCAAAAAAATTTTATTTTTTCTTCATCCCCAGCAGATGGTGCAGTTTAAAACACATCACAGTGGGTGGTAGGTGGTGGCAATGTACCTGTACATGGCTTTAACAGCTTCAAAAGAGGTATCGCTGCCAGACATATCTTTCAACAAAGGATGTACCAACATAACAATGTATATAGTTTGTCTTTGTCTGTGTGTGTGTGTGTGTGTGTGTGTGTGTGTGTGCATCTCCCAACTGAGTCTCCTTAGTTCATGGTAGGCTAACTGGTAGCATGTCAACAGCTACAAAACGTTGCATAAGCAGAGCATCATAGATGTTCTGTGTCTCTTTTTTATCCTCCAGATGTATTATGCAACTGTTTTACAGAAATGACTCTTTAGTACAGGCACCGGGGATTTTACAAAGTACAGTCTGAAGTCTACTAACATTCTCCTATAAAACATGCAGCCTAATAAATAAAACATTATCTTTTAAAATTGTATGGATTTGAATTCTTTTTACAAAATACTGTTTAAACAAGTGGTTTATCTGGTTTTAAATAGGAGGCGGTGGTGTGTCTCTGGGTGGTAACATAGCAATGCAGGTAAAACAGGAAATGTGATTCATTACAAGCATGAAAACACATACGGTTTAAAAGTAAAAGCTTCTAATTATCTAGTTTAACCTTTGGAAATAAGGAAATATAATAGCAAGGTTAATTCCTTTAGGTGTTGTCTGTCCAACAAAACAATGGTGGTCACAGCAAAACAGCTGATCTTCTTCCCAGCCATGTGGTGCCTGTAGACCTACTTTGGTCCCATTTACTCCACATTAGTCCTAGTCTGGTAAAACAGCAGGCCCCAAGGGGCCATGCATCCCGAGGTAAAATGACCCAACACCGGTGCACATTTCTCCATTGTACCCCTGTCTGCATGCAATAGTAGCCACGTTGCCCTGGCTGTCTGTAGGCTACCAGCTGCTCCATTCAAACAGCGATACATCCAGCGGCCCTGTGCAGTGACATGCATAAAGCTGTTTTGGTCTCTCCATCATCCTCTTGGCCACAGTTGGTAACATGATGTCCTCACAGACCAGAGAGCTCCTGGGTGTTTACAATACATTTGAAAGTAGTGAGGGACATAGGCACTGTGCCAACATAATGCGCTCAAGAGAAGTAAAATTTACACAATTTTTATTTGTCTATTTTTCGATATTTTTCGCCAGGTGTGTAACGCCTGTATTTCCTTGTTTTTATTTCAAAACTGCCTGTGTTTAAGTTATGTCTTCTTCCTTTGGCTGTTCCTGTTAGGGGTCACCACAGCGAATCATCAGTTACCACCTAACTGATGATTCGCATTTTAAACTTGACATATTTTATGCCACATGCCCTTTTATATGAAGTCTAATTTAAAGTCACCAGTCATCCTAAGCAACATGTCTTTGGACTGTGGGAGGAAATCCATGCAGGCACAGGGAGAACATGCAAACTCCACACAAAAAGGCACCGGGTCAGCCGGGGCTCAAACCCAGAACCTTTTTGCTGTGAGGCATCAGCGCTAACCACTGCCACCCCTGTTTACATGCCATGTACTTCCTGTTTTTAGGCCCACAGTGTTAGGTTACCCCAAAGACACACCTCCGCCCCTATTTAAAACTAAATATACTTTGGTACAATTAATCAAAACCAGATAAACCGCTCATTTATATAGTATTTTATTTTGTAAGAAGAATGTGAACTCATACATTTTTAAAGAGATGTTTTTATTCATTAGACTGTATACTTTATAGGAAAATGTTTATTGTTTGTAGCCTTTTTCACAGATAGTTCTCGACTTAGGGCTGTAATATCTACAGCAGCGATAGTGAGATGTTGTTTGTATTTTGATCCTCTGAAAGACAAGGTAACAGTAGTAGAATCAGTTTTTAGCTATAATTCTAAACATGTCTTCATGGCTGCATTGAAACATGGCCATATATCAGATTCAATTGGTACTTTTTCAGATTAGCAGCGGCAAGTGCTGAGGCAGCTCCTGGGAGAAGACGGCAAGATTAGCGATACATTTCCTGTCTCGAGGCAAAAGGTCACATCATTGTGGCTTTTAAAGGTGTTAGCGTGATCACATTTGCATGGTTGCAGTGTTATTCAGACTAATCTGCTCTGGCCACTTGATCTCATATCAGTGTGGTCAGCCATAGACAAATAAAACCAGCACTTTTTTACCAGTGTTAAACCCAAAGCCATAGCCAGCCAGGCACTGCATGGCAAAATGCACAAAGAGAGGGTTTTCCTGTCTCTGTTTTTTTATTCTTTGGTTTATCACCTGCTCAAAAATCCTCTTGAGACAATAAGAAATTTCAACTCTATTCTCAAATGACATTGTTTTAAAATGTAAAATCTACAGTACATGGCATTGTCATGTAATGTCGTTAACATACACACAGAGAAACACAGACATATGGATTGAGGTGAGGCTCTTCTGTTTCTTTTGGGAATGCTCTTTGATGACAGTACATGGTTCAAATCAGCGAGGACAATCTACATCTGAAATTCTCAGCTGTGCTATTTGCATTTCTCAAGTTTAAATTTGGCTTTTTCCTAGTCATGCCTGAATATCCTGGACAATACTCACATGCTAAAACTTTGAAATGCGATATGCATACTCAGACTCATCTTTTTATATCCCACTGCTCTTTTCTGGATCACTTCTTTGATTCATGAACTAGTGCATGAAGACACAACAACACCTCTCAATGTGACTGATCTGAACTATAAATCTGTCTTACCACAGGTAATCAGTGTTGCAGACCACAGCCCAGCTGCCTTTAAAACAGAATGAAAACCATGTGATACCAGACACCAGGCCATCTGTTCAATGGCAATAGTTGTTAGGCAATAGTACTTTAAGTTTAGGCCAGCTCAAAGGTTGCCAAGGACACTACCAACTGGAACTATTTGCTCCTAAGCTATTTTCAAAAACGTGACAATTGATCAGATTGACTTTGGAGATGAACTTGAGGTGGGGACTGGCTGGGTGGGGACTTGTGTACCTTCTGTCTTCTACAAACATTTTTCTGCAACATGAGACTCTTGACCAAATAAAAAAAACTGAAAAGCACAAAGAAAAGCTGAGAAGTGCAAAGGAACAGCCCAAAATAAGGAAGGTAAAACAAAAGAGAGGCGACACAGACCAGTTTTAGATGCAAATCACATTTCAAAATGTAGCTCATTGTCATATTTACCAATGCAAAGCAGTTTTGCATTGCAATTGGTGTTAGCTGATGTGCAGTTTTTATTAATAGGCATATTTGATTCCATAAGTGAGCGCATGCACCTTGTCCAAAGTCCTGTCCTGGTGCAAGAGGGTCATGGTTTTGTTCACTTATCTGAACAAAACCCAGATGATTTTTCAATGTATAATGGACGTGCTTGTTAGGCAATAGTCCTTTAAGTTTAGGCCAGCTCAAAGGTTGCCAAGGACCCTACCAACTGGAGCAATTTGATTTGATTTGATTTGATTTGATGTATTCTTTCAAGCATATAAAACAGTTGATATAACAACACACATTTTTACACACAATCCAAAATCAATTTGCTTATACCTAGTACATGCTTGAATGGAGTAGGAAGAAGTCAGACTTATCCAGTCCTACCCCATGACATCATCTTACATCATTGGTTTGCAAGCAATAAATGATTCACTTCTACACACACACATATTATACTAAAAAAGAATATAACAGTGTTAACATTCTTACATCACAATTTGCTTCTAAGCTAGTTTTAAAAGTTTGCCATTGACATCCAGCACAATTCTTATATTGTTAAAAGGAAACCTCTGTGCACACTCTACTAAACAGCTGATAGACTACTGAGGAGACTGCAGAGGAGACCCTCTGCTGGGGACTGACCCCTGATGTATGCCTTACTGAGCAACTTTCAAACCATTGAACAGGCACCATCTTCTAATCTGCTATCCAGTTCTCCTTAATATATCCATGAGACTGACTCCTACATATCCTTTGGTTTTACTGCCTTCCCCATCCTGCAGGCCCTTTGCTCACACTGCTACAGTATGTAACGTTCAGTATCCAGGCTACATATGTTCTATGCAAGCATTTAAATATGATGAAAACAGGATAAATCACAAGTGGAAAACAGATAATGAAGTGTCCAACTAGTGCAGACAATGTTATAATCATCCCATAATTCTTTAAGAGATAAATCTAGTCTGAATAGACTTGCAGTTGTGAGAAAAAGAGCAAACACATATGTTTTTCAGAATGTTGATTTCTTTAGATAGATATTAAATCATTTGGATTCTGGATCTTGGACTATAAGTTCAAAATTCCAGCTGTGTCAAGAAATGATGTTTGAAATAATATAAACCAGAAGTGACAATATCCAGGATGAAAAGTGGTTGTGAGAAATGTTTTAGTTTGATTTATTTTCGAGTTGTTCCCAAAGTAAAACGTCCCTGCTTCTCCTTGTTCAGATGAAATAATTCTAATGTGAAATGTTGTCACATCTAAGGCATGGTGCTCAGTGTCTCTGTTTCTTTGCATCCATAAGAGGTACTGACAGTTCACATGGCCACTCATCAGATATGTGACAGAGTTTGTTGTGGGGATTTTCACAAGTTCACCTTGTTATATAAGCAAATGTGTGTCACACAGGAGGAAAATAGATCTGTATCCATTGGGACACAAACACCGTACTCTGGATAAAAGTGAATGTCACCAAAATCCTGTATTATAGGCACAAGCAGAAATGTAAAAGGTGGGTTGTGGGAATAAATATCACATACCTTCCTCTGACATGTATTTAGTCTCAAGGGAAGCAGCTGTTATTCATTAGTCTCCCTACACCAATACAAAAAAGAAAAGTCAAACGACTAAAGAAGCAAAAATTTGCCAATTGCACATTTTTGTTTGTAATTTTATTGGTTAAACAACTTTTTCCAATAATCATATAAGCTTAAATTCTGTACCTGTTCTATTCCTTTTATAGCATCAAATTTTCATTAATATGAATCATTATTATCTCTTTAAACATCAAACTGTCTGACATGTGAGACACAAGACCCTATGGTAGGCTACCGAGGTCATGCAGTGGCGCCATGGAAATCTAAAGTCACAGCACATGTTGGGCTGGATGCAGAATTTGATCACGTCCGTATTTAAGTTTTGATTTGTTCCAGAAGTAAATTAATCACCCGTCTTCTTCTTAACCTCAAGGACAGAGTCACTGGATGTGTTCTTTGTTATGTGTTTCATGTTTTTTTATTTATGGCCACAGAGTAGAAACATTGCCAAATGCCTCAAATGGACATTATATTGTGCCACTAACATTTAGCATTTCACAGTGTACACAATTTCCCTAATTTTCATTTAATTTGCTAATTACAAGATGGAGACAGTACCTGACCTCCTGACAGCAGCAGAGGGGAGCCAGCCTCAGAAGCGACAGGAGTAGATCATAGACTTCGGTGTCTTTTGTGACAGACAATCCACGTGTTGCACAGATGCACACGCAGCTTATTTCATAAAGGTCTGCTTCAAAAATCAATGTGAACAGTCTGACAAAACTAATGATTTCCAGTTCTTGGTGTGGTGAACATCGCTAACAAGTGCATTTTAAAATGTTTGTAAGCTCTTGATCATACAGTAATGTATGTAACTTTGACTGAGTGCACAGTGAGAAACACTCTACACCTATTTCCACTCATCCATCCATCCATTATCTATACTGCTCATTCTGAAGAGGGTCACAGGGGGAACTGGAGCCAATCCCAGCTGACACTGGGCGAGATCCGGGGTCCATCCTGGACACGTCGCCAATGCATCACAGGGCTGACACGCAGAGACAGACAACCACACACATCACACTCACTTCTATGGGCAATTTAGTCTCCATCACTGCCATCATGATACAAATTGTTTCTCCAGCCAAAAACAACGGCACTGACAGATGATGGTTAAAAACCAGTTACACACCTGCAAACCAAAGTCTTTAAGGCTGGGTATCCTTCAAAACTCACTTCTCTAGGAAAGCTTTTGTTCAAGTAATGAAATTGTGCATCAAAGCTGTCTTAAGAACAACCACAACCTAACTATATAACACATTAATATAACAAAATTATTACTTAAGGCAGACAAATAGTAAACATGACTATATATCACTGACTGTTAAGTGCTGGCTAATTGTTTGTGAGCACATATGTGTACAGAAAAATTAGAGGCTTCATTCCCAGTCCAAGTGTGTGCAAGTGCATTTTGTCTTAAAGCATCATATCATGTTCCTGGAAGAAAATCTCATTTTTATTATACCTTCATGTGCACAACTTAAACTGTACCATGTTATAATAAGATGAAAGATAATGAAGAAGCTGCTCATGTACAGTATGTTCAGCTTGATTAATGTTAGGCTGGACTGACTAACACGTACGCAGGTGTCTCAACATATGACTTTGCTTATGACAGTCCTCAATGTTTGGAATAACCACAAAGAACTTTCCTTCTTAGTTTTTTATTCATATAAGAATTTCATGGTTTAACTGTGTATAAAGCGGGTACTGAAAATGTACAGTATGTGAAGCTGTGAAGGCCTCAGCCCTGGCCGTCACGATGGAAGGACCTAAGCTGCCACCAGCAGTGGAATTAGTTAGGTCATGTTCTTTGTTCACATGTGTAGATTTAAGTTGTAGGTAGATTTTAGGCATTTGATTTGACATTAGGTTTAGACATACACAATCAATGAAGCATGCACATTTGGTTCATTTGTATTGTTAATGTTTGCAAATTTTCTTTTTGAGTTACAGAGTTCCTGGTCTGTGGACAGGGGTGGCCCAGACAAAAAGACTGGACCAACTGGACTGGACTGAACTGCATACCTCACACTAGGCTTTGACTGCCCAATACAGGAAATATGCAAAAACAACATTTTTAGCCTACAGCCAGATCAACTGATGGATAGATAGAAACACATTTCATACACACAAGACATTGGCATGAGTCAGCTTAATAGAAGAAATAGTGTAAAGTGAGTTTTCTCATTTTTGTTTACAGTTCCTTTTCCTCAACAAAAAAAAAACAACTCTCTTTCTTGTGGAGATGTTTTAATCATACAGGTTGAAGTGTTGGAGACAGATGGCAGAAGCTTCTGGAGTTACCTATACATCATGCGGCTTGGACAAGTGCATGCCACACGTCATGGTCAGCACAAACCGGCTATGTAAGCCATCCTCAGTTGTGAGAGGATAAGGAAAACATCATCCACACCATCATTTCAAATGTTCTGTTCCTGTGGCTCAGTTACCTGTCCATGCAGAAGCTGCTGCAGCCAGAGTCAGCCTGCAGGGTACACACACAGCGATGGGTCTCCAGCCCCCTCCTCCTCCGCTCAGTCCCAGCGGAGCGCCTCAGACGCAGGGAACCCTGATAACTTGACAGACCATATGGTGCAGTGTGCCTGAAACACATACATACATACTGTACATATACAGTGCACTGAGTGGCCACACAGACAGAACCCCTTTATATTAAACTGGCTTCCCAGTTTTCTAGGCACAGCTGTACAGTCTAATGCAATAATACTATATATGCTCTCCCTCTAAGAGTCTTATTGCACTCATGTTTTAACACTGTGCCAGGGAATTTAAAGATACTGTATTTTAAAAAGGCTTTTGTGGCAGTGGTACAGTGGACTGCATTATACTGAGAGGTGGTTCTAATATTTTGTGTTCCACTATTTGGAGACACAACATAGGAAACACCTTTTAGTATAATGCAGCCTAATAAAACATCATCACAAACTGCAGCCTCATTAAAAAACACCAGTTTGATTTGTTACAGCACTGTTGCTGAATTTGATAGATTTCAAAGGTGTATCCACTAAACTAGAAATTCTGTTTATTTTATATTCATTATATTTCTGGATTTTAAGTAATTAAGTCATAATTCACTTTCACACAAGATTACTGTGGCAAATAACATGAAAATATTCAAACCCAGAATTCATCATAGTTGATGCCAGTAAACTTTGATGCGTCAATGAAGGTCAGGTTTTATCTTTTACATATTTAGGTTGACAATTCTAAACAACAGACATTAAACCAGGAACAGGGAAGGTTCTTTTTGTTTGTATATATGTTCCAAGAAAAAGTAATGCCACTGTTTGCAGTGTCCTGGTTTTCTGCATAAATTGGGTCATGAAATGAGATCTGATCTTCATCAAAGTCACAAATATCAACAAATACAATATTCCCCAGCTGATAAAACACAAACAGTACTGATCTTTCATGTCTTTGCACCCATTAAACATACAAAGTGATGATGGAAAAAGTAATAGCTCCTACAGTGGTTTAATCACTGGCTGAACCACCTTTGGCAGCAATAACCCCAAGCAGGCGCTTCCTGTAGCTGTGGATTAGACCTGCACAATATTCGGGAGGAAATTTGGACCAGTCTTCTTTACAAAACTGCTTCAGCTCAGCCATGTTCTTAGGACATCTGGTGTGAACGGGTCTCTGAGGTTATTCTATAGCATCTCTATTGGGGTGAGGTCTGAGCTCTGACTGGACCATTCTGCAGTAGACTTACTTCGATGTTTAGGGTCATTGTCCTGTTGCATCATCCAACATGTTCTGAGCTTTAGCTTGCCAACCACCACCTTGACATCATCTTGAATCCATTTCCCCCTCCACAATGTCAAGTGGTCCAAGTCCAGAGGCAGCAAATCAGCCCCACATCATGATGCTCCCTGCACCGAACTTCACTGCTGGGATGATGTTTTCATGTCGGTATGTTCTCTTTTTACACCATACATAGTGCTGTATGCTCTTCCCAAACAACTCTTCATTTCATCTGACCATAGGACATTTTCCCAGTAGTGTTGTGGAGAGTCAAGATGTCAAGACTCATAAACAGAGATGCTAACCACCTCCAATGAATCCTTCAAGCCTTTAGCTGTTACTCTAAGCTTCTTTTTTTACCTCACTGAGCATTCTGTGTTGTGCCTTTGCTGTGATCTTGGCAGGGCGCCCACTTCTACGGAAAGTAGCCACAGTATGAAGTCATCTCCATTTATAGACAGTATGTCTAACTGTGGACTGATGACTATTTAAAGTCTTTGAGTTGACTCTGTAACCCTTTCCAGCTACATACAGATCAACAACTCCTGATCGTAGGCCTTCTGAGATCTCCTTTTTGTGAGGCATGCTCACATCAGATGCTGCTGCTTGTGAATAGCACAGTGACACCGTTTGAGTGTCTTTATAAGTCAAGGTGGTTCTAAACCACATCTCCATTCTCGTTTCATTGATTGGACTCCAGGTTTACTAACACCCGACATTTAGTGACATCAGAAGCCAAGTGTTGCCGGGACTTTTTCCACCATCACTTTGCACATTTAATGGGTGTGTTCAATAAAGACATGTAGGATCAGGACTGTTTGTGTTTTACCATCTTAGAAATATTATGCTTGTTGATATCTGTGACTGTGGTGAAGATCAGATCACATTTCATGAATAATTTATGTAGAAAACCAGACAATTGCAAACAGTGCTATTACTTTTTCTTGTGACTGCATTACTGTATAGTCATGGCCAAAAATACTGGCGCCCTCACATTTCTGTCAGAAAATTGTTGCAGTCACAAATTCTTTGCTATTCTCATGTTTATTTCTTTTGTTTGCACTAGAACAACACAAAAAGCAGAAAAAAGCCTAATCTGACCCATTCCACACAGAACTCCAAAAATGGACTGGACAGAATTATTGACACCCTCAATATTACCCTTAATATTTGGTAGCACACCCTTTGGCCAAAATAACAGAAATTAATGGCTTCCTGTAACCATCAGTGAGTTTCTTCCACCTTTCTACTGGAACTTTGGACCACTCTTCTTCTGCCAACTGCTCCAGGGCTCTGCTTTGAAGGGTTCCTTCTCCCAGCTGGTGTTTGAGATCCCTCCACAGGGGCTCTATGGGATTTACAGTGGATACGGAAAGTATTCAGACCCCCTTAAATTTTTCACTCTTTGTTATATTGCTGCCATATGCTAAAATCATTTAAGTTCATTTTTT
>NW_018128083.1:854677-858919 GCF_001952655.1 Monopterus albus | reverse complement strand
GGGAAGGGTGAATGCGGCCAAGTACAGGGATATCCTGGACGAAAACCTTCTCCAGAGTGCTCAGGACCTCAGACTGGGCCGAAGGTTCACCTTCCAACAAGACAATGACCCTAAACACACAGCTAAAATAATGAAGGAGTGGCTTCCCAACAACTCCGTGACTGTTCTTGAATGGCCCAGCCAGAGCCCTGACTTAAACCCAATTGAGCATCTCTGGAGAGACCTGAAAATGGCTGTCCACCAACGTTTACCATCCAACCTGACAGAACTGGAGAGGATCTGCAAGGAGGAATGGCAGAGGATCCCCAAATGCAGGTGTGAAAACTTGTTGCATCATTCCCAAAAGGACTCATGGCTTCTAGAAGGGTGCTTCTACTAAATACTGAGCAAAGGGTCTGAATACTTATGACCATGTGATATTTCAGTTTTTCTTTTTTAATAAATCTGCAAAAATGTCAAAAATTCTGTGTTTTTCTGTCAATATGGGGTGCTGTGTGTACATTAATGAGGAAAAAAATGAACTTAAATGATTTTAGCATATGGCTGCAATATAACAAAGAGGGAAAAATTTAAGGGGGTCTGAATACTTTCCGTACCCACTGTAGATCTGGAGTCATTGTCCTGCTGTAAGCCCCATGACCTGCAGCCCCATGATCTGACGGAGACCAAACTTTCTGACACTGAGCCCTACATTGTGTCCCAGAATTCATTGGTAGTCTTCAGGTTTCATAATGTCATACACACAGTCAAGACATCCAGTGCCTGAAGCAGCAAATCAATCCCAAAACATCAGTGAACCTCCACAGTGTTTGACTGTAGGGACTGTGGTCTTTTCTTTAAAGGCCTTGTTTCATTTTCTGAAAACAGGAGAATGATGTACTTGACCAAAAAGCTCTATTTTAGTCTCATCTGTCCATAGGGCATTCTCCCAGAAGGACTGTGGTTTCCTCAGGTAAGTTTTGGCAAACTCCAGTCTGGCTTTTTTATGTCTCTGTGTCAGCAGTGGGTCCCCCTGGGTGTCCTACCAAGGTGTGCCTTGTCAATTAGATGGTGACGGATAGTACGAGCTGACACTGATGCACCCTGGCAGTGTAGGTCAGCTTGAATTTTGAAGTTGATCGAAGTTCTTTATCCACCATTGAAACAATCCTTCATTACAATCTGTCATCTATTTTTCTCTTTCATCCACGTCCATGGAGATTAGCTACAGCGCCATGGACTGTAAACTTCCTGACTGGTGTTGTACACAGTGGACACAGGAACAGCCAGACCTCTGGAGATGGACTTGTAGCCCTGAGACTGTCTAGACTTTTCCACTATTGTGGTTCTCAGATCCTCAGACAGTTCTTTGCTCTTCTTTCTTTTTTCTATGCTCATTGTGGTCCACAGGACACAAAGGTTAAGTCAACTTTTCTTCATTTTAACTGGTTGCAAGTGTGATTTCTATATCACCAGCACCTGTTGGCTGCTACAGGTGAGTTTCATTACAAATTAAAGGAGCATCGCATGCTTTATCGATAAATTACAAGAAAAAAACACAAAAAATGGACAGTAAACAGGATCTTAGAAATACTGCCACTACAGTTCAATCTGATGAAATAACACACAGCATATAAAATACATGCACACTGTTCAAGTTGTGAACATATTTAATCAAAGGCAGGAGAAAACATAAAGGCAATGATGTTTGTCAGTGTCTGTATAGAACAACGTTACAAAGCAGTTTTCAGTTTTTAAAGTTTTCATGGTTAACTGCAAAATGTACCTCAGGTGGCCTAAGGTTCCTCGATCTCTGCCAAAAAATACTGGAAAGAGAAGTGATTTAACAGTACAGGTTGAATTGTAGTTTATCTCAACTTGAGTCTTGTTTTCATACATTTTGGCAGTGTATATGTGCATCAGAATCAGAATCAGCTTTATTGGCCAGGTGTGTTGGACACACAAGGAATTTGACTCTGGTACATCAGCTCTCAATGTGTATGTACAGTACATATATATCCCCATGCAAGGGGCAAGTAAACAGTAAATCAACATAAGGCAGTGTAATAACAAAATAAGCAGTATAAACAGGCAGTAAACAATGCAGACAGACAAGGAATGCTCATTGTGAAATGAGATAAATAGGAACAAAAATAGAGTACTTAAAAATAGAGAACTGTATAATTTGTACGAGGTATATTTACTGGTATTGCATTGAGGATTATTGTCCAAACTGTCGTGGGTTCAAGTGTTCATCAGAGTGATTGCCTGGAGGAAGAAACTGTCCTTGTGCTTGGTTGTCTTGGCATACAGTGACCTGTAACGCCATCCAGAGGGGAGGAGTTCAAACAGATTATGTTGTTATGATCCTCTCCACCCTCGTTTTGACCAGTGAGGTGTACAGGTCCTCCATGGAGGACAGACTTGCATATATATACAGTATATAAATATATACACAGTATATATTTGTAAACATCATTCTCTTTTTCCTCTCCCATTTTCTCTCTTATTTTAAATGCATATATTTTCCTGTGTTGTTCCTATGTTTAAATATATTTGGCCAATAAATGTGGTTCTGATTCTGATTTTTTAATCAGTTGATGGTACTATCTCTGCTGCATACATGGAAAGACAACTACATTGCTAATTCACGCAAGATGTCAATCAGTTTAGAACAGTTCAGCTAGATTGAATAAACCACTTTCTTTTGAGGTCTAACTTAATGTTCACACACAAAAAAACACACAAAACAGCTAAGAGGAGTACAGTGGGTCCAAAGTCAGACTCATCTCTCCCAGATGAGTCTGACTAGCATGAGAGTTTGTTTACTGTCCTCTGACTGCTCGTGTCACCCCACATGTTGTAGCCGTGGCTCAGAAGGTAGAACGGGGTGACTCTTAACCAGAAAATTAGCGGTGTGATTGACAGCTTGCAAATGAAAATCAATCAGCTTCTCTAACCATCACAAAAGCTGTTCACATTTACAGTATATAAGTGTCTCAGTGGGGCTGATGTCTTCTAACTGTAATACATTAAGGCAACTGGCAGTGGCTAACTCATGACAAGGGTAATGTCTATACAACGACAAGACCTGTTATAAGTGAAACAGTGGTTAGCGCTGTCAGCTGAAAGCAAAAAGGATCCGGGTTCGAGCCAGGGGTGACCCAGGGCCTTTCTGTGTGGAGTTTACATGTTCTCGCTGTGCCTGTGTGGGTTCTCTCCTGGTGCTGCGGCTTCCTCCCACAGTTCAAAGACATGCAGCTTAGGTTGACTGGCGACTCTAAATTGCCCGTAGCAGTGAGTGTGGATGTTTATGGTCACAGTCACAGACTGGCGATCTGTCCAGGGTGTACCCCGCCTCTCACCCAAAGTCATCTGGGATTGGCTCCAGCCCCCCTTGACCCTGTTTGTGAATAAGCTGAATGGATGTATGGAAGACCTATTTCCCAGCGTATGCTGGGAACCCTGTCTACAGATGGATCAGATGATTTTCGCAGTGTTCCTGGGGACCAAACTGAATTCAGCTAAAGAATGGAATGTGGTGTGGTAACTGTTATCCTTTTTTTGTTTTTTTAGTAAATCTTAAAAATACTCTCCTTTGAGGAGAAAAACAGATGCTGAGGCAGATTCAAGGATGTGGCTGTGCTCTGCTGTGCCAAAATCTGTTTAAGCAGCTGATGGTGCTGAACTCCCATTGGACAATGAGCTTTCACACATTGACACAGAAATGCCTGACCCTGTATGACTTGCACATATATATTATTGTACATTGTTAATCAAAATGGCTGCAACTTACAGGGACATTCCATCAGTTTTGCACATTATGGTTGGTTCACCTATTACAGCTAGTACCACTCAAAGTTGGCAAAATTGGTGTATTAAGTCTTTGTGGCTCTGGGGGATCTTTTTCATGATGATGTGATGAGTTGTCATTTCTTTCTGGCTGCAGTGTATGTTAGCCCAAGAACTAATCCCTTGACGGTTCTCAGCAAACTCCACGATGTCTCTCCCCCACTTCGGACCCTTGGACCACATTTCTCTGTTCCTGTATCCAGCTAACAGACAAAGACTGAAACAAACAAACCCTGTCACCAAACAAATTAAACTCTGGACCCCAGAGGCTGAAGGCACCCTGCAGGACTGTTTCGCCCAGACAGACTGGGATGTGTTTAAAGCTGCAGCCACCTCAGAAGACTTTTCTGTCAGCGTACAGGATTATGCTGAGTATGTGACCAGATACATTAGTACCTGTATTGACAACAT
>NW_018128083.1:851277-854406 GCF_001952655.1 Monopterus albus | reverse complement strand
CCCAGACTGTCAGGATTGGCAATAGGACTTCAGCCAGCATTATCATGAACATCGGCACCCCACAGGGATGTGTCCTCAGTCCCATCCTACAACCTGTTCAGGGTCATCCTCAAGGACCCCACCCACCCCCAGCATGGACTGTTCAAACCCCTACCCTCCGGTCGGAAGCTCAGAAATGTGAAATGCAGGACCTTTAGACTGAAAAATCTTTCTTTCCCTCTGCCATCAGACTTCTAAACAGCTGACTCAGGATCTACTTCATGTAATTCCATCTGTACTGTTTACATACTCAGTTTGCACATGCATAATTGCACACTCACTGCTGAATATTTGCACTTCATGGCTCCCACATAGCATATATTCTCTCTGCATTATATTGTGTTGTATTTTTATTGTGCTTCTTTCACTTGCTGCTTTAAAGTGCCTTAGATTTGTGTTACTGCCTATTTAGATTTGTGTTATTGCTCATCTACTTTATATTTCACTTGTATTGTGTAGCATTCATGTGGACGGCAAAGTAAGAATTTCATTGTACTGAACTGTGCATATGACAAACACTTTGACTTGACTTAGTCAAACTACATCAGCATTGTTTACACAGCAGGCAACCGGCAACCGCTTTTAGGGAGCTCCTATTAGCCTACTGTACTCTGTCAACCCCTGTACTAAATGGCAGATAGACAATGTTAGTAACTTGCTGGTGAACAGAGTGCAACATTTAGTAGCTAAAAAGTTAGACTTTTTCTTCAGAACTATAAGAGAGCGACTGTTGGAATTACATTCAGCAGGTAAACCCAGGCACAATCCAAAGCAAGACATGAAGACGTCATCTTTCGCTCTCAGAATGTTTCACTGTTTTCTGACATTTTATAAATAAAATGATTAATTGCTCAATGGAGAAAATGATCAGGGGATACTGGATAATACTTTTTAGCTGGAACCCTAGCGGACTATAAGATGGACCTCTGTCTCAGGTGTGGTTCAGTGCTTTGTATTGTATCCACATCCACCTCCTCGACCTCTACAAACTTATTTCCCTGCATCAGTGAAAACCTAATTCTGTCCTGTACTGACAGAAAATGTTGTTAGTGAATGTGAATAGCATTTGCAATCTGACACTGAGACCTGAAAAGTGTTGGCACACAGTTTTTGCACACGATAAAAAAAAAAAAAAAAACATTCTTTTTTTTGAGGAACCAAAAAAAGACTTCAAAGGTCATAGAATTAAGGTCTAAAGGTCAGCTCACTGGAATGACTGCAGCTGCTTTAGGAGCTGTATGCTAAGAAGCATAAAAGCTCAGGTAATTATATGAAATATTCTCACCTGTTCACATATTTTCCTGTATGAACTGTCAGACACAAGTTACAGCTGTTCCCTTAGATCCAGGGTAATGCTGTTTGCAAACAACTTTAAGTGATGTGCTTGAAAATAAAACCTGTATCCTAACATAATACAAGGTGTAAATGTATGGCATGAAAGCTGAGAGAAAATTGAGAATTCACACCAGTCAACAGAAGAACAGGAACAGGTGCAGAGCATATGTGAGCTGTGCTGTTCGTCTCACACAGCAGACACGGGCCTCTGTGCCAAAAAGTAAGAGTTCAACTTTTTAAAAAGTCAAGTAGGAAAATGTACTAAAGGTGCATCCAGATCAAAAAGAAATTCTAGGAGACTTTAGTGTGGCTAGTCAGATTCAGTATTTTGAGGTTTCAGTTTTGCAAATTATGAAGATGATCTGAAATAGAAACAATTACAGGAACAAGGATGTTGAATGACTTCAATGAATTAAGGAAAATACATTGGCAAGAAAAAGTATGTGAACCTTTTGGAATTTCATGGTTTTCTGCATTAATTTGTCATAAAATGTGATCTGATCTTCAGCTAAGTCAAGGGTACTGATGAATATAATGTGCCTACAAAAACGACACAAAAAAATCTGATCTTTCATGTCTTTATTGATGAAGGAAGCACTGGACCTCACTCGTATTATATATAATAACTAGGACTGAAATATACAGAATGTTATAATGTTATTTACATTTAACTAACACCTGAACAGCCCACATCTGACAAATCTGAAACACTATAAAAGTGGGCTAGCATGACTGTTGCATTACTTACACGTACCCTAGCACACAAATACCTAGAACAAACTGGAGTCTGCAGTTCCGGGTTGCAAGCGAGAGCAGACGTCTTTACTGCTCCTCTTGTCTGTTCTACGATTTTTCACATCGTCTACATTTTCAAGTCTTTGAACAAATTCAATGAAGTCTGTAGAGGTCAGATGAGGGAAGGTGGGATGGGAGGTTTTGGCCTCAGCCCAAGCTAGCGCTTGGCCCCAAAGTAGATTAATGATGTAGAAAATCTTGGACTGAGGGAGAGCAAAAGCATGGGGACTTTGTTCAAACATCATAGACAATTGTATGATGAAACCACGACACTTGTCCAGGTCACCATAGAAGGGCTCTGGGTCGGGTATCAGGAAGTTTCTGGCAACAGTGGTGTCATGTTCAAGTCTTTGAACAAATTCTACAGCTATTAAAATGCCTCCAAGAGGGAAAAGAGCTAATAAATCAGAAGCGAACGAGGATGTTGAAGCAGAAGAGGATTATATTTCAGCGGCGCAAGTAACAGAGATGTTGAGTCAGCAGAAGCAGATGTACACCGCACTGTTGAGCCAACAACAAGACAACTTCAAAGGTTTTGTGCAACTACTTATGGAGACAAATAACAAGAGACTCGACAACATGACCAGAGAAATACAGGAGATAAAAACAAGTTTGCAGTTTACCCAGCGAGATGTGGATGTGATTAAAGCAGCCATGGGTGAACAGAAAATACAAACCAAGGAAACAAACCAAGGATGTCTACAAAACTTGTGAGAGTCTAATAGCCATAACGGATACAATGGAGCATTTGGAAGTACAGTCCAAGCGAAAAAACCTGATCTTCGAGGGAATCAAGGAGTCAGCTGGAGAAAGCTGGACGGAAGCAGAATGTAAGGTGAAGGAAATATTAAAGAAGAAACTGCAAATTCATCAAGAAATTGAGATGGAGCGGGCTCACAGAGTCGGGAAACCTTCTGATCGGGGACCGAGGGCGGTGATGGTAAAGTTGATGAAAGAGAA
>NW_018128083.1:829405-848506 GCF_001952655.1 Monopterus albus | reverse complement strand
TAGTTTCATCAGTCCACAAAACATTTTGCCAATACTGCTGTGGAGTGTCAATGTGCTCTTTCACAAACTTCAGGCGTGCAGCAGCTTCCTTCATGGTGTCCTGCCATAGACACCCTGCTTGTTCAATGTTTTACGTACTGTAGACTCATGAACATAGATGTTATCCAGTTCCAATGATGCCTTCAAATCTTTGGCTGTCACTCGGGGTTGTTTCTTTACCTCATTGATAAGTCTTCGTTGTGCTCTTGGGGTCATTTTGACTTGGCGCCCACTTCTTGGTAGAGTAGCCACCGTCCCAAAGTGTCTCCATTTGTAGATCGTTTGCCTAACTGTAAACTGGTGAATTTCTAAAGTCTTTGAAATCACTTTATAACCCTTTCCAGCTTTAGGTAAATCAACAATTCTTGATCGTAGATAATCTGAAAGCTCTTTTTGGTGAGGCATGGCTCACATAAGCATATTCTTCTTGTGTGGAGCAAACTCCAAAGGTTTGAGTGGTTTTTATCAGTCAAAGTAGCTCTAGTCCACACCTCCAAACTCATTTTCACACCTGACTCCAATTAGCTTTTTTGAGGTCATTAACTCAAGGGTTCACATACTTTTTCCACTAGTACTATGAGATTTTTATGGTTGTTCTCAATAAAGACATGAAAGATCAAAATTGTGTTTGTGTTATTATTTTAGGCACATTATATTTGTCAGTACTCTTGACTTAGATGAAGATCAGATCACATTTTATGACAAATTAATGCAGAAAACCATGAAATTCCAAAAGGTTCACATACTTTTTCTTGCCACTGTAGTGGTCTTGGCTGGTCAGACCCACATCAGACAGCTGATTCTGGTGCAGCAGGATGAACAACCATTGCTATTATTAGACCTGTTGTTTCAATGTAAAATTGGCACCAGAGTGAGACCAGTTCTGTTTAAATTCTGCAGCTTCTCAATATCCAAATCTTTCAGACGGCCACACCGTGAATGCCTCGCTGCTGCCTCCTGGACACTCTCAGAAATCCACAGTGGAATTAAAATACCTGAGAGCTCAATGTCTAGACTGCTTCGGATGTCATCAGATCGTCACAGTTCACAAAGTCACAGGAAGCTGATGGGTTTGTTTACAGCTCAATTTCCACAGATTTCTTCATGGTTTAAAAACGAGAAGCTCAGGGCTCTCTGTTCTACATTGCTCACGTATTTGTACCTCCTCTAGTATTCCTGTACTAATATGATGATAGTTACACAGCACTTTGTACAATGTTCACTCAAGAAACTGTAAGTCTTAGTTGTTAGGTCTGTGATTAAAGATGATGAGTTATGTGCAGTGAACAGCTCATGATCCTATGAGCTACTTCAAACTTTAAAGAGACACTGATGTAATTACCTGAATTATACAATACCAGCATGTAATGATGTCACTGTATACAGCACAGACACCCTCCAGGAGAATCACAGTAATGTAACAGTACTGCAGCCAATCTGAACCTACAACAACTCACTGAAAAGCTGGGGCACAATGAGGCTGTTTGAAGAATGACTCTTACTCTGGTGTGTTGATCCAGATGATGTCCAGATGGCAGTAATACACACATTCCTTGTCTTTGTAAGTATAACATGTGCACCTCTTTACACGCTTCCTGGCTCCCGGCGAGCCACAGGCAGAGCAGAGCTTGGCACCACTGTGAGAAGCGACTCTGGGGAGGTTGTCGACACGGTCAGGCACCATCGCCCTTGTGCTCAGCTGGAGCACTTCCACCTCCCTCCTTGGGCTCACATCTTTGCTAGATGAGGAACCTGCAGGATCACAGTACTGTGAGAAACTCATTCTATAGTATTTTAGTAGATACTGTAGAGTGTGTCTATAGCCGTCCCTGGTAGGATAGTGGTTAAGGCACAGCGCTCTCGCCACTGCACCCTGGGTTCGAATCAGGGTTGCGTCAGGAAGGGCATCCAGCGTAAAACACATGCCAAATGTCAACATGTGAGTCGTCAGTGTGACGATTCGCTGTGGCGACCCCTAAACAGGAAAAGCTGAAAATGACTTTCTTAGTGTGTCTGTGTACATGAAGTTCATACAAAATATTTTTTATAACCAGTGGCATTCCTACAACAGACGCTGTGCAGAATATTGTTGGGCTGAGAAGGACCACAGGATTTTGAGATGCGTTGGACAACTTTGGCTGGAAACTGTAAACCTGCCAGGCCTATGTCCCTGTGGGGACATTCAGTGTGTGCGTGAAGTCACCAGACCAGGCCTTATGATATTTACATATGGGGCTCTATTTTCCCGCCAGTGTAAAGCCAGAACAGCTTCAAACACAGTCTGTATGCTTGGGTGTAGACCTGTTCAGACTACATTTCAACACAAACACTGGTGCATTGCACTTTTCCTAAAAACTGTGAGAACAGATAACAGCCACACCGACATAAAAGAAGCCTAAATCTACAAGTAATTTCACTGCGAATAATATATATTGACATTATAGGAATTATGAAATATGTGCGATAATTTAGAAAGATAATTTTCAAATAATATAGATAAACTACTCCTCAGTACGGGGCTAACAAGAATTTGGTCAAACTTGCCAAGTGTCAGGATGCACCATCTCCTTAGAAGATGCAGCTGTGACTAAATGACACTATAAATGATGCAGGTTACAGGACCAGAGTTTTTCTCTCTTCAATGCACAAAGCTGTCAACTCAAAGTTGTGGTAAAATGCCTTAAGGACAACAAAGTCAAGGTACCGGAGTAGCCATCACAAAGCCCTGACCTCAGTCCAACAGGACTGTGAGCAAGGAGGCCTCCAAACCTGACTTAGCTCCACCAGTTCTATCAGGAGGAATGGGTGAGAATTCCAGCTACTTATTGCAAGAAGCTTGTGGAAGGTATCCTGAAATATTTGGCCCACCTTAAACAATTTAATGACAATGTTACCAAGTACTAACCAAGTGTATGTAAACTTCTGACCCAATGGGAATGTGATGAATGAAATCTTTCTCTCTACTATTCTTCACATTCTTAAAATAAAGTAGTGATCCTAACTGACCTAACACAGCGAATGTTTATAGGCCTAAATGTTGTGACAAACTGTGTTTGGCTAAGATGTATGTACATTTCTGCCTTCAACTGCAGAAATCACACTTGCAACCAGTTAAAATTGAGAAACGATGACTCAACCTTTGTGTGTGTGGACCACACTGAGCATGGAGAAAAGAAAGAAGAGCAAAGAACTGTCTGAGGATCTGAGAACACGTCTACTGTTATGTTGGCGTTGTGTGTTTAAAACATGAAAATTGTTATTATTGTGTCATTCACGTTTTGACTCCTCTAGTACTGGCTATTTAATCTGAATGCTGCTGAACTGTGTTACAACAGACACACAAAGCCAACTGAGGTGAATTTTTGATTTGTGATATTGGATATTTATACAAATAATGGGCCTGACACCGTTAACTGACAGATAACAGACTAATGCTTTGATTCACCTGTTAAGACTTCTCCTCCATTAGTTTAGTTATCTAGACAGTGTGCTATCAGCGTGTGCACAGCAGCTTGTCCCGCTGTGCACAATAAAAGACGACTCACAGCACTACTCACCATGTGCTAAGGAAGCTGTCACGACAAGAAACAGAAGTCCCACATCAATAGATGACACGAAAGCCATCACACATGAAGCCTCAGAAAATTAAAAAACAAACAAACAAAAGTTGAAATGTCCGAATAGGACAGTCCGACGGTCCAAAGCGTCAGCTGGGTCGCTTCTGTGTTTATCTGTGAAGCAGTGAAGTTAACATTTAACAAGTAATTGCTGACCGAATGTAGCGCCGCTCTGTTCGCTTCTGTCAGCGGACTCCCTTTTATCGCGCGAACATCCCGCCACAAGTCAGCCGCAAAATCACGCAAACTTCCGGATACCGTTGTCACAATAAAAGTCATCTAGTCAAGGCTAATGAAAATTGGAAACGCGGTTCCGATTAACCTCCGGCCACTGCTGGCATTTATTAAGAAGTGTTTAACGGAATTAGTTGCGAAACTGTATGCAACTTACAGAATTTACATACCTAGTCCCACAAATTCAATGTTAAAAATATTGGCCTCAAACGTAAAGTATATTTACATGATATTGGAATCAATTTTATCATCTAAGTGCTTGGATGTTGCTACAAAGCAAAGCTCTCTTTATCACTCTCACGGGTCTCTAAGTCACTAAAGTAAAGAATGACAGTGTATACATTAATTCAAAATAATGCTAAATGATAACTTCATTGCATGCACACACTAAGTCTGATTAAACACATTTCCAAATTTCCATTTTCTAGAAGTAGTAGGCTAGAAACTGAGAAGCCTTTGAGAACTCCTAGCCCAGCATGGCGTTGCATTATATGACAGTTTCAATGTAGTGCTGTCTTGATTTTCATTTTATTTATGTGAAATACATTTATTTCTCAAATCAATTTTCCAATGTTGCATTTTGTAGCATGAAATCACAGCGATGTTCCAGAGAAACTAGTACTGAGAACCAGAATTGTAATTTATATGAATTTGTTGTTGTTTTTTTCTGAAGAACCAAGAAAAACATTTCTTTCTTTGGTATTCAGGTGATGTTTTCTGACTAACAAAAATGTGGGGATTACTTTTACAACTTTGCTATAGATAACAAAAATGTCTGTGCTTTGATTTTCAGACTTGCAGCCTGAATGCTACTTAATCATGTAGCTTGTCAGCCAGTTTCCCACTGTCTGTGTCTAAATGTCTTTCTATAGAAGCAAGTCCAAAGTTAATTCATATCTTACCTGGTCAGCCAACAGGCTATAACTGTACATCTAAAGTTGGCCATCATTTAAGAGCTGCATATTCACTAACAGACGAGTTCCTAATCTTTGTTGTTTTTTTGGCTGAATTTATTTTCTGTCAGCCAGGTTGTAGTCTGGAGCCCTGTGATGTTTTGACAGAAAACACACTGATATGGTGTGTGGAGTGGCAGGAATGTCTTTCACAAACTACCTAGCATGAGAATGGGTGGAAATTAGAGCCTCTATTTCACATAGATCCATAAGGAAAATAATCAGACTAAAACACTTGGCCATTGTTCCTTGTGAGATCAGTAGCTAGAACCTATGTGGTTGTGACCACAGTGGTCAGCCCTGATTGAACCGGAGTATATACTGTTACATATGGGGGGAGGGGGGCCTAAATGATTTGCTTGACCTTTTTTGAAAAATTGCATGTTGAAACCTTTGGGATCTTAGTAAAGTTCATTGAAAATGTTATTAAAAACGTTTCTTCCACCAATGCTGATGGGATTTGCCAAATTTTTTACCTGTAACACATGGTGTCTAAAACGTCTACACCACTCAGCCCTCTGTGTTCTGCTGACATCCCGGCCCTGTCTAGACGAACCATGGCCACTCACCCCTAAATTGCAAAGGTTCAGCAATGAGTACTTGTTTGTCAAAGGCTCCACATAACAGGAAAATTAAGCAAACAGAGTGTTGGGCCCCTTGTCTAGACAAATGTGTGATGTCTACAGTGTCATGTTGAGCAATATTATAATGTAGATTTGGATTTTTAATTGTGTTATTATTACAAATGTCTGTGAGGTTTTCTTACAGCTGGAAAGGGCACAAAAATACAAGTTTCAGTGCTAATCTGTAAAAGCCATAATATGAGAATGAGAATAAGTTAATTTAAATAACATAACATTTATACTTAACATATATAACATAACATTTATACTTTATCATAGGTTGTATTTATAGTACAATTTTTAGTAAATGTATGTAAAACTAATCTAAATAGAAAGGCATGCTTAATTCATGTTATCAATGTTCCTTTATTAGAGTGAGTGGCGTAACATGCAGAGTAATACAGAGGGCTGCATTAGCCACAGGAGCATAGTTTTGTGACACAATGTAATTAAGACTTTTCCTTTATTAAAAGTTCTTAACACTGGATTACATCCCCCTTCCTTCTGAATGTCCAAAAAGACCACTTATGAACTGTAGGCATAGTAACTTCAGTTTGATGTGAAGGAATGCTGCTACACAACTGTATTTCAGTGCTTTGTCACTATGAGGAATGAAGTGTTGGCAGCAGAGGTGTTACTCACTCTGAGAGCCACAATCAAATGATCAGAGGATGTATCACATGGAGTTTTATAGTTCAGGGACATACAGCTAACATGCTTGTGTGCTGAGTCAAAGTTAATGTCAGGTTGGCTTTGCTGATATTGGACATAACAGGTTCAGTGCTTTCCAGGTCCCTGCACATTGTTTCTGACCAACACTGTATTTCTGTGGTCAGTAAATACACAGATGTGTTACCCATGCTTGGTAAAACTGAACCAGTACTCTGTTCTTTGCTCACACCAGATTGGGTCAGAATTAATACATCAAAGTTTCAAACATCTTGGGGAAATATGTTTTTAAAGGGAGAGCTGTGGCTCGGGAGAGCGGTCGTATCCCATTTGGAAGGTTGGTGGTTTGATTCCCGGGGTAATAACTATAATTATAATAATATAATTGGGTGTTGTTGCCTCATAGCAAAATGGATCCAGGTTTGAGCTCGGGCTGACCCGGGGCCTTACTGTGTGGAGTTTGTATGTTCTCCCTGTGCCTGCGTGGGTTCTCTCCAGGTACTCCAGCTTCCTCCCACAGTCCAAAGACATGCAGCATAGGTTGACTGGTGACTCTAAACTGCCCGTAGGAGTGAGTGTGGGTATGTCTGGTTGTTTGTTTCTTGTTCAGGAATAAGCAATATAAAAAATGGATGGTTGGATGGATAATATAATTCCCAATATGTCAAATTTTGAACACAGCTGAGTGAGTAATACTGTTTGTTGTATACACTTTGTCACTGATATATCAGTTTCTTTTTGGTGTCTCACTCTGACTCAAATGTGTTACTAGAGAACAAGCTATATTCTTGAACATGTGTCTAATGGCTCCTGTGAGTCAATATACCAAAGACTTTATTATAAAAAATTCCTGATTAAACTCTATTAAATATCGCGAAACAAACACACACTATTTGTGTCCCTTCAAGTGTTGTCATATTAAACTGTTAAGTAGGATCACGATTACCCAACAACAACATTTATATTCTTATTTATGTTGCTTTATGGATATAAAGCAGACAAATACTGGACATAAGATTATAGTAGCGGTGAATGAAATTGCATCCATCCATCCAACTTGTACTTTGCTTTACTGTAGTTCACCTGCAAACCATGCTCTCATCAAAATGATGTCACAATGACTGGAATGAAAAAAGGCCTATATGTGAGAATATTTATACGATGTCAATGCAAAGTCAAAGTGTCTGTCATGAGAAAGGTGGAGATAGTATGTAAAGGTAATAAAATCTTTAAAGATGTTTCCTGGCTCATAGATTATTCTGTAAGCCTTTTGTTATTAGCTGCAGTAATGCAATGTTTTCATCAGATGACTGAATTCACATAATGGCACAGACTGGGTTCAGAGACACTGTGATCACTTAATCACTGTTCATGCACTATGTGTGGGCCAGGCTTGCAGCTTATGGACCAGAGCCAGCCCAGTTATGAGAAAAGTGGTCTAAATCAATCAAGAAGTCAAATATTTTAACCCTGTTAACCTGTTCAGGGGCACACAGGGCTGAACATGTCGTTGCCTACATTGAGCAAGAGGCAGCTTTCACTCAAGATAGGTTCCTTATCACAGGCTAACACATTCGGTATACAGTGACAAATAGCTTCATAGCTTCCCATTTTCACCTACAGGCAATGTGGAGTTTTTGATTTACATAACTTACATGTGTTTAAAGTGTGGGAGGAAACTGCAGTGTAGTGTCAACAGGAGTTCATTCCTTTGCTCATGTACCCTGTGAAAAATAAAGGTCGAGTGTCTAATGTAAGTCAGTTTGAGAGTCTGCCACTATCATCAGTCTTCGGTGTCACCATCAGTGTAAACATAAGCTAGTGTACCTTGCTTAACTGAGAATGTTTTATGACCCACCTGCTGCTGGCAGACAAAAAAAACAAACAGACTAGAAGCCATAGAGTCACATAATGCATAGTCAGAGTAGTGTCCATGTTCAGGTCTCAGACTGGACTGGACTGTACAAGTCCAGTAGCTCCTGATTCCTTTATACAGTCTGTATTAATTGTGTATTTTCTGTGTCCATGCTCATACTGTAGCACAAACGATGTGCAGATGGTGGCCAACCATTTCAGGAAGTCAGGAGTCTAAATATGGTCCACACTTGAACTGAAATGACAGTATTTACACCTCCCCAAACACATCAAACCCAAAAAGACAAACACACCAGAGTTTGTTTGAATCACATAAAAGAGGTTACCACTGGGATGCATATAGCACACCGTTAAAGGCTGCGGAACACAGCATAAAAAAGAAACAAACTGGAAAGGTAAAAATCACTAATCACCTTCCTGATCTGAACCATTTCATTCAGTTACAAATACAAGCTACAAATTTCCCTTCAGGGACAGCTAATTTAAAGTTAGAAAAAGATTCATTTGTATGTATACTGAACAACTTTAGTTTATCCTTTACATTTGCATTCAATGTGTGAAATTACGAATAAGTCAGACAGTGTTTCACTTGCTACTTGACAGGTGTGGTGTGAATGGACCTTTGTTAGCCAAGTAGACAACAAGATGTTCCATCAGACCACTGAGCCTAATACCACACATGTACAGTATAATTAATATAACAACAGCACTTTCAACAACGCAACACCATGCAGATGACAAAATTTGAAAGAATTTAAAAAATTTTATTTCTAAATATTGGCACAAAAAATCTGCTATTGTCCGCTTCAGTCCAGAGGTATCATCTGGTTTATGGGTCTTTGAAAGTTTTGATTCCTTGTGTAAAGTCAAGTCTGATTAACCCACAGCTGGCTCACCCACTGAAGCCTCAAGCCAATTTGGATGTACTCGGTGACCATCTGGGGAACTACTGAAATTCTGGACATGTTGAACTTGCTGCCTCAGTGTTCCAGACCTTTCCTGTCTTGGTCTGGAATTTAGGAGGACATACTGTCATGGTGTACAAATGCTTTTGCAACTTGTTGGAACTGCTATTTGGCAAAACAAAAAGAATGTCAGATTCCCTAACAGATGTGCAACTTTTTCAATGACTTGTTGGTTTTCTAAAACTATGATTGGTTTCTCACCAGAGGCATGAAATCTGAACTATATAATGTGTCATCAGCTCTGATGTGTTCATCAAAAGGAGACCGGCCTCCCTGATAAGCCTTCTGGGGATTAACTAGATTTGTTCCACTGGCTGAGGTTTTAAAGAAAATCTAAAGACTCTTGTGCAATAACTCTGTGTTTGTAGTTTGTAATATTAAAGCAGTAAAATGACAATGTTTATTGTGGCATAATCAGTTATAGATGATTTTTGGATGTAGGTACCATTATATTACAACATACAATATGAAGGAATTTACTGGCCATGCAGCAGCCAGCGTGGCCTCAGTGACAGATGACTGGGTAGGCTATATAATGATGGTGGGACTTTGGTTGATCATATTTAGATGTGGTTCAATACCACTTTTTCATGTCCAATACCAATACCACAACCTTGAGTATCTGCCAAAATCAATACCAATCCAATACCATCTTTCAGCTGTTAAGAGGAGGATGCCTTTCATGCTTTTAATTCCCTCATCAGTCTTCTTTTTTTGTGTGAGAACGTACATATTTAAGGACACTAACAACAAGGCTGACATCAGATGGAGGTGAAGAGCTTACCTCCCTTGTCAACTTCTCAAATGGGGCTAGAATGGTCTTTTCCAGTACCCCCCACTGGTTTGCAGTCAATGTGGCTGGCATGTCACGTTCTGTTGCGTATGCACACAGGGCCCATTTCTGTGTAATGAGCTTCTCAATCGTGAAATTTGTACTGTTCCACCTTGTTTGTATATCTTGTTGCAGACACTTGAGTGGCATATTCAGCTCCACTTGAATGTCCTCCAAACATGAATGGGCAACTGCTGAGTGCCTGAAGTGACCCACAATTTTTCTGCGGATAGCCAATGCATCACTTACACTACTCTGTGATAGCAGTTCCTCGTTCAAAATAAGCTGCACAACACATCCCAAACTGGGAACTCCAAAGTGATCAGTTGCTTTTTTGCATTATGACTGGGCCAGTGGTGCAATGGATAGCGTGTCTGACTACTGATCAGAAGATTCTAGGTTAAACTCCTGGCTAGCTTGCATACTTTTGGGGTGACTGTGGCTCAGGTGGTAGAACGGTCAGCAGTTTGAGTTCCATTCTTTCCAGTCCACATGTCAAAGTGTCCTTGGACACTGAATCCCAAGTTGTTCTGGGACAGCGCTGCCATCGATGTGAGTTAGTGCTGTAGGCTGCCTTGGTTCTGTACTGGAAATATATTCCTTGTGTGTGTGCAACATACTTGGCCAGTGAAAGTGATTAAATTCAATTTGATTAAAAAAAAATTTATTTACTAGCATTGTCTCTTAAAATGACATGGTCTTTATGTTTCTCAGTTTTCCATGTATTTAACGTCTCCTCCATTGCTGCAGCAATGAACTCTCCTGTGTGTGAGCCATGAAACTGTTTAGCCTGCAGCACTGCTTTATGCTGAGCTCCAGACATCAGTTGTGAAACTAATCATAGTAACAGTAAGGGGTTGGTCATCCAGTTCAGTGAATTCAGTCACTTTCTCCATTATCAGCGTTGCTTTGTTGCTGTTAGAGCAGAGATTCTCACATTTCTGAATAGTTTCCCGCAAAGTTTGTTGTTGCGGCACACTTTTCTTCTTTGCGCTTGTAGCATGCATAAATCCAGCATATGCCTTTCTGTATTGCTTCTGCATGTGATTCGCTGAAGTTTCCAGCACCACCTCTTGAAACGCTCACATTGCTTAAATTGCACTCGGCTTTACTTTTTCCTTCCTTGAGTTTAAAATAATTCCACACAGCTGGCATGGTAACTACTGACAGGTCTCACCTCTCACTCACATTCTAGCTACTGTTCACATGATGCATACTGCTCATCTCTCTTCATGGCATGTCGCTCAGGTGTCATTAAGCATTCGTGTGATAGTTTAGGGCTAATGGTTTCTGATTATATTGGACTGGATTATACAATATCCAGTCCAGTGATTTTGGCCAATATGGGATTAACACCAATACTGAATACTGGATTGGTACACCCCTAATCATATTACACATTCATGAACATATATATTTTTATTAGAATATAGAATTTGCCTAGTTACTGTATGAAGGACCTCTGTGAAGGCTTAAAAGCTAAGGGTGAAAGTTCATTCTTGTAAACTGTAAATAGTCTGTGAAGCTGTTCTTAGGTTTAATGCTTTAAGCTAAAGACTAACACCAGTAGTAAAATTCCCCTTCATTTTAACCCTAAACAAAGACCTGTGATTGGAGCACATCTTTGGCTGGGGTGGACATGAAACTCTCCTGTATAAAAAAATATAAAAGATGAACAAATGCATCATGGAGAAGTTGAACCCACAATCCTGAAAATGTTCAGAGGAGAAGCAACATTAACCAAGCCATTCTTGGATCCTGAGTCATTTCTGGATGAATTCAGCAAATATGCCACTGTGTTTGGTTCACAAATGTAATGACAAGGTGTTTTTTTTTGGCTACCACTCTGATTCACCTCAATGGGAAAATGGGGAAAACACTTATTGACACATTCTATTTGGATATACATTTATCAGGTGACCAGATAAAAGATTCCAAATAAATACTAATATAGCAATTGTTGGATCACATGTGAACAACTTTGTAAAATGCTGATGTGTTTGTCTTTGGCCCCCTAGGCCAAAAAGAAAGACATGAGTCCAAGAGACTAAGTCAAAGGTTTAAATGAAGAAGGGGCTCATACAATCAGACCAGAAAAAACATGAGTTTGAGTACAATTTAATTTACTTCTTCTTTTAACACAAAATGATGAGCAATGCATCTGAGATGAGTTTGCATTTGCTTTGTCAGTTATGTGTGCATTTGTGATCTTTAACAAAAAAAATAAAATTTAAAAATGAAAAATTAACACAAAGATAAATCAGCTTGTACAATAACTGTGACTGTAGATGGTGGCACATTTTTCTGTCTGCCTTTCCTTTGCGTCCAACAGGATTGGAAACTCTTCTAGCATGTCAAACCAAATAGGCCTGAACAGATACATATGAGATAAAGCCCATTAAGCATTACTGCACACATACACCTGTCAAATCTCGAAAGGTTTATGGCCACTAATGGGCTGACAATTGATAAGCAAGTCAGCGAGAGCTTTAGCTGTGCATTTATGTACAAAAATGTTTGCATTTCCTGTTCCCATGAGCCCTGGTGTCCGATTACAGCTGCTGACTCATTCCCAAATCTAGACTGGGAAAAGGGGTCATGCCCCACCAGTCAAGCCAGTTCCTGTTTTACCTGCATGATCTGATCAGCAACTTAATGGCTATTTGGCAGCATGTGTACATGGCTCATACAGACAGGTGCTATCTGGGAAGGTAGTGAGAAGGTTACAGAGTGCAATTTATAGGAGAGTGTGGGAAAGCTGTAGCAATTTGTGTGAGCAAAACAGAGGTTACAGTGTTTCTTAGAGGCAGAACTAATCCCGCCGGTTGGGATCAATAGCAGAAGAAAGCCACTTTTCTGTCAACACTCATTGAGAAAAGCATTACGGAGAGGAGGGGACTAGCAATGTGAAGCTAGCAGTCTTGCTGCGAAAAAAATTAGCCATGCAGATTTTTCAGTGATTGTAGATTTTTCCTAAACGGGGACAGTTACTTTCATATAATGATAAGTTAACAGACAACGAGTGCAGAACAGAAATGTCATTCTGTTTAACAATATGACATGGATGCAGCATTTGCTCGCACTCAACCTACATTATACTTGCAGAATTGTCCACTGCCCTTTTAATGTATTATTTGTAATGGGAAAACATGACAGTTCATTTTATTCACTTATTGACGTGTGGTTCCATTCAGCCCATTGAGATAATCAACCACTGTAAATAAAATTCAGATAGTGTATATGTATGTTCACTTTTCTCCTAAAGCAATGATAAGCTTTCCCTCATCGTCACTACTGCTGGTGTCTCCTGCGTAGTCTTGGCAGCTTTGTACAGGCCTCACTCCACTGGTCAGACACTCAGCTGACTGGTAGCCTTGAAGCTGACCAGCCAAAAGAAGAGACTGGTATTTGTTGGTAGTGTCGGGTCTCCCAGAGTTACTGCTCTGCACTGTGTAGTCATTTGATGCCCAATCCTTGGTGTTCTGCTCAGGTTCTGCATAATTAAAGGTCTTTGATGGCAGCCTATTGTCCAGCATATTATTATCTCCTTTATAGCCAGCAGTGGCTCTGCTGCCTTGAACAGAATGAGAAACTTGGCAGTAGTGTCTGATGGATGATGTTTTAACATCAGGTGAAAGACTTGAGCTTTTCTGCTTTTGGTCTTGCTTCTCATCCTGAAGTGGAAATCTTTGCTGAGGGCTGCACTCAATTTGTGAAAAAGCATTCTGTGACTTGTCTTGCTCTTTGATATGTTCACTAGAACTGAATTCGCTTAAGATCCTCTGTGCTTGGTGGTTATGGATGATACTGCTTTCCCAATGTTGTTGTGAGAAGTAAAAGTTGCTCATTTCCAGAAGGGGCTGGGCAGAATTAAAAAGGCCAGTTGTGCCACTGCTGACGGGCATATTAAGGTTACCTGATGAGCTTGGAGCTTGCAGAGGGCTCTGTGGAGGGCATTCAAACATTTCTGAGTGTGTCTGGGAATGATGCTGAAGATCCTGCTCAGATAGCCAAGAATTTTTACAGGAATCTGCCTTGACCTGTTTGTCTTCTCCCTGTTAATTAAAGAAGAATATAAGGATGAGTATCACAATAATACAGTCATTATCCTCCCTCCACTGAACATTCTTGATAGTTTCCTGCACTGCTGAAATACCACAAAGCTTAATATGTCTGTTGACCTGTAAACTATGGCACAAATCATCACAGGGAACAAATCCTATATTGCTGGAGCATTCTGTTTTTAAAAGCACTCAACTATTCACTATACAGCTTGTTTGTACTCATAGAGAGGAAAGTTTACTGCGGAAACAGACCTCTGCCCATATAACTACTCTCAGCTGTTTGCTGCTGGTATTGTTTTAATACTGAAGTTTTAAAGATTTGCAAAAAGCTCATAAATCCTCACTGTCTCTATGTCTTGCCACTGTGTGTGGCTCAGTTATGCACACTTTGGTTTAGTTTATTTATGGTAAATGTCTTTAAATTGAAATACATTTTTGTGATGTAGCAAACCTCATACTTGAAACCTGCTTGCATGTGATACCCAGATCAGGACCGTGTGAATACTTAAAAAATAATTAAAGCAATAAAAACTATGTAGAAAGAACTCTGGATTGGAATAAATTCTTTATATTTAGTTTCTGTTTTTCTCAATTGTGTTTCATTGTGTTTTTTGGATTTTACAGCATGAAAAAATACAAATTGTATGTATAATAAACAGGCAGTGCAGTGAATAAGTTCATTCAGTCTCACCACTGGCTTTAGCATATCTGATGAACCCATGTATCTGCACTTAGTCTTGGTGTTACCCCACTGGTCTGGCACCTGGTCTGACTTGATTCCTCTGTTATTATCCTCTCCCATCACCGCTCCTCCACCCTGCCCCTCTACGCTATGGTGGTTTGTCTCTCCAGCCTCTCGACTCTGCTTTGGCCTCCAATCTGTGCTGTCTGGCTGCCCAAGGCTCAATCCTCCATGAGCCCATGTCTGCGACTCCTTCTGGGCTGCACATCCCATCTGGGAGGCTCCCTCTGTGAGCCCTAGGGGAGGAAAAACAACCAAAATCTAGTTGTTTTTAGGAGGGTGAATTGTCTACGATATGGCAGTGTTAATCCATCCATTTTACCTTGCCAGTGTTAAAACTAAGTTGGGGGTCTTACAACTTACAGTATTCAAAAGCTGGGATGCAGAAACTTGAATTACATTTTCTTTTGGATTGAGTCTATAAATACATATTAAGTGAATGGCATATTTGGTGGTTGGGTATAAAAGCAATTTTCCTGATAAAAAAAAACTTGCACAAGCTTTTGCATGCACAGCGCTCTAAGAAAACCCACATAGACCAGTAGCACACCTCCTCTGTCCACTCCCCTTTGAGGTTTTTCATGTAAAACCTCGACGGTGTTACCATAGACTAGCTGCAAGCATTAACCTTAACCTGGCAAACATAATAATCTGCAGGGAAATTACATTTCCAGCAACTGCCTGAACTCTGGTGTCAGTGACACCAGGACAGCTAGACACTGTGTTTGTTGTTTAGAGGTTGTCATGCTCCTGCCCCTCTTGCTTCCTGTCATGCTTTTATTTTCTCATCACTTCCTGTTTTGTTTCACCTCAGTTTTGGCCCTTTTATTTAATCATCATTAGTTCACCTGCTCCTTATTGTTTGCACCTGTTTTTCACTTCTATTTAGGCAGCTATACCTGTTAACCGGCGCCGACCCTGGACTGTCTTATTGACCTCGAGTTTGGATCCCCTGGCTATACCTGTTAACCGGCGCCGACCCTGGACTGTCTTATCGACCTGAGTTATATCCTGGACTTTTGTTAGTTGTTTTGTTTACCAGTAAAGAACTTTTCGCTACCTCAGTTCGTCTGGTTATTTAATTGAGTTCACTACAACCTCTGTTTGGCAGCTGTACACGCCAAACCTGACAGAGGTGGTGGATGGAGGTCTCCCACTGACAGCTCTTTTGTTTATCCTGTGCTCCCCAGGATAGGGGGAGATAACTCTGTTATTGTCTGTAATCCGCACCTTCTTTAAATGAAAAAGGAGCTAAGTTGGTGTTTTGTGTTATGTTGAAGAACAGATGACATTTTCAAATACTGCAGGGCACTACAGCTCTCTGTAAAGGTCTGGGGGTCATGGTCAAAATTAAAGCCACATGCACCTGCTGTTTTATATTAGCATGAAGAGATTTTGTAAGCAAACTGGCATTTGATTACTTTGTCTATAATTTAAATTATCCTCCTAGAGCATTTCATTCCTTTCCCAAAGCTCTCCACAGCAGTTGCAAGTTTTGGTGATTTTGTTGTACTCAAAATCTGGTTCAGATTCTGTGGGCCTATGGACATTTACTCCCATCTTGTGGTAGAAATGGGTTCTTCAAACATCATTAAAAACTAATACATGGTTGTGCATTTTTTGTGTTGTCTCTGTACTATAGGACACTGGACAGGTAGCTATACAATAATTATGAGGTTAAAGAGCCTGAAAGGTTAATTCAAGGCAGGTTACACCAGATGAACAGTGTGGGTGCACTTAATCTATGTTAGCTCCAATAATTTGTTAAAAATATAAAACTGAATATACCTGTAGAAGGGCTCTGAATATGTGTAAGCACAGCTGGAGTGTTTCTGGGTCTTTCCACCTGGATGTTAGAGGTCACTGACGTAAACAAACCCAGTTGTTGTTCTGAGTGGGCTGAGCAGATTACATCCTGTGATTCATTGAAAGTCATTTCCTGTAAAGGGGAAGAATTGTCCAAAGGTCCCACCCTGTCACAGCCCCTGCTTGCTTGTTGAGATGGATTCAAAGTCTCAGATAATGTAGGTTCTGCAGGATTACCGCTGTAGATGGATGCTTGTGGCTTCAGCTGTCTTGGAGTTTTGCATTTATTGAAAGAAAATGTAGAAACTAACCCAGAGAGTTCATCTGCACCTGCAACACTGGAGGCCTGACTTGATTTAACCTGGAGCGAGGGATGAGGCTCTCCGCTCTCTAACCTGCTGCTAAGTTTCTGTTGGCTTTCTTTTTCTAAAAGATCACTTCTTGTGCTATTCTGATTGACTGTGCTGGGAGAAAGACAGGTCACACTCAGGCTGTGCTGGCCAGAGAGTGTTTGTGAGACCAGTTGACCTTGGCTAACCCTCCTATCCAGCAAAAGCTGCTCCTCAGCACAATGGTTCAGAGAAGGGGTACGCTCCTCCTGTGAAGTTTGTCTCCTTCCTGACTTTACACCTTTGTGCGAAGCAGCAGCTGACATAGCGCTGCTTGAAGAGTTCAAGGTCTCTGTGGCAGTGTTTACATGACTGTATTTGTGTGGGTGTAGCATCAAGCCTAGAGTTTCAGGAGGCTTAGATTCAGCTGACACTGCAGCCTGACTGGAATTACTGTGTTCAATCATGTGGATGTTTGGCTGCACCTTCCCAAAGTGGACAGACAGCGGAGGTTTTGTGCTCTCCATGTGAAGTGTGGCTAAGGACCCACTTTGGTCCATCTCCTTCTGATGTCCCAGATGTTGATGGCCCCTTCCCTCGCTGCTAATTTCCATGGTGACAGAGCTTTGAACTTTACTCTGGGTCACTTCAGGGCCCAGTGCTTCCATGCTTCTCTGTGAGAGGCTGCTATCTGCTTGATTCTCAATCTGCGGTTCAATGAGAGCCAGCTGCTCATCAGATATGAGCTGGAGGCAGATCTGGAGGTCAGCGGTGTGAACATGAAACACGTTCTGAGCAGCTGGTTGTACCATGTCACATGGTACAATATGACAAGGTACGGATGCGGTGTTTGGGCTGGCATATGCTCTGTTTACAGGGTCTGATGCTGTTGAGAGTTGGGAATGTGACAGGGGAGGGTTAGAGTTAGACTGACTTTGTGAGAAAGCTGTAACAGCAGCAGTAGATGTCTGATTGCTTGCTGTGGTTATGAGAGGCATAGCAGGGATGTGTGCAACTGTAGGTTCAACAGGTCTGTGCAACTGCAGAGGCACTGAGGCCGTGTCAGATCTTGAAGGCTGTATCGAAGTGCTGCATAATCCTGACTGATAATCTTTTAGGCAGGTTGTGGTTATTGTGGTTGCTGCAAATGGCCTCTGCACTACAGATAGACTAGGTGCTGCATTTTCATTGAACCTTGATGTTTTAACCTGGCAAAGGGTTGTGGCCATGCAGGGTGAGAGAAGATGAGCTTGTGTGGTACTGAAAGTCTTTTTCATTTCACAAGTCTGCATCAACGGTGAAGTGACAGGATCGCTGTCTTTCTTTTCAGAAGTTGTGACCAAGGGTGAGGTTTGGTCATTGTGAGAAGATGATAAAGCAGAGGTGAAAGTGTGGTCTTCAATTCCTGTTGGTTTATCCCCAACATGCAGTGAAGTATTTGAATCAGCATTAGGTAGCTTGAGCTGGTACTTGGGCAGGAAGCTGGTCTTGGCAGCAGAAGAGATGGAAGTGGCTGGTGAGGTGTTAACAGACAGTGCATTTGCATTGATTATGCATGGCGGGAAGAGAACTCCCTTAAGCTGCATGTGTTTTTGATTTGTTTGAAGGTTGATATAACTGAGATGTGTATCGTGCTGAGGTCTACTGCCAACAATGGAGGGAGGGGGATGACTCATTGTGCTTGGGTTGACCTCCATCTTCAATGGAGAAGTGATTTTGTCATCAGTTCTCTGCTTTTTCCTGTCAGAGGGGACATGGGCTCCACATAGTTGTGGGGTGGGATCAGTATGTTTTTCTTCATTTGTCAATCCACCTGTCTCTACACTACTCAGGCTGCTTGTTTTGTGCCCACCCAGGGATGCAACTGAAGGCAATGGCAATATAGACAAAGACAGATTTCTGCGGAGTGGAGTCTTGAGAAAGCTATTTGATGCATGAAGATGACTTGTTTTTAGATCATAATCTGCAGCAGAGATGAGGGATGGCTTGGCAGGAGGGCAGCCTGGGTGGCACACAGTTTCATTGCTGCTTGTGATGTTTATCGCTGAACCTGTTGTTGCTATGGTCTCCTTATGAACTGTTGATAACTTTTTTTTTGGACCCGGAACAACCTCATGCTCTGGGTTTATACTTTTCCTGCCTTTGATAACACCACTGTCACCGCCTTTTTCAACATTGTAGAGCTTCTTGAATGTCCCGCCCCCATACATGTACCACTTGTGGTAGGCAAACTTCTGTGCTTTCTTCCTGCGGAACTTTCTGTTGCTTGGCTCTCCACAAATGTCACCGCCATCTCCATCGCAGCTGAGACTGCCGGCACACACCTCCTCCACAGATGAATTCACGAAGAGAC
>NW_018128083.1:824924-829276 GCF_001952655.1 Monopterus albus | reverse complement strand
AATCACTCTGATAGCAGGACTTTGGGCTGCTCCTTTCAGGCTGCAGGAGGGTAACACTGAACGGGAGGGAGTTGCTGCGAGTTAAGGGGGCGTGCTCAATGGTGGTGGAGTGCTGAGTGGGCACAGAGCTGTACAACCCAGGCTTCCTGTTTCTTTGCAACCCACCATTTATTGTCTTATTGATCCTCATGTCAAAGTGGAAGGAGTCTTTGTACGTGTATGGCATGGGGAGGTCAATGCTCCCCTGCTTTGACAAAACCGTTTTGCGTGGCCTTACATTCTCCAGCTGTTTGTCCTCCACAACAGCTGTGTTCTCAGAAATCAGCTTAGATATGCGTTCCTCCAGGGTCTTCTGCCCCTGCTGCTTTGCATTGTCTTTGGGCTCCTGTTCACCTTGGCTTGGTTCTGAAGGGCTCTGTGTGCTGGTGATTTCTTTAAGATGTTCTCTGGTGGATTCAGTGAGGGAATCCATACTGTGGTCAGGTAAAACGCTAGCAGGGCTTGAGTAGTGATCACTGCTCTCACTGAAGCCTGAGTCTGTACTCTCGTGGCTCTGCGATTTCCCACTTGATACAGAGCTCTCCCACTGCTTGGAGAACAGAGTGGCCTCTTGTCTCTGAAGGGGAATATGTCGACTTACAGTTAAAAGAGGTTTTTCATTCTCCACCTTTTGTTTTTCCTCTTCTTTTGTTACCTTTGCACTTTCATTTGGTTCTGTCCTGTGACCTACAGGGGTTGACTCAGTCTTTTCACCACCAGACCCTTGTGTGTTTACAGAGTAGACCTTTGTAGTTTGGGCTGGACAGGTCATTGCAGGTAGTGTGGGATTCTTCTCCACGCTGCCCAACTCCTCAGTGGACTCATCCACAGACAGACTAGAGGCATGAATGTCCCTGGGGCTGGACATGCTGTCTAGGCTCCCCAGGCTGCTCTGCTCTGACTCGGATGAGAGTCGGGCATGAGCCTGAGTACGTTTATGTTTGTAGAGGTTGCTCTGAGTCTTAAAAGAAACTCCACAGGTGGTGCAGGGGTAAGGCCGTTCACCTGTGTGGCAGCGGAGATGCTTCTCCAGCACGCTGGGCTTCATACAGTCCCGTCCACAGTGAGAGCACACATGCTTTCCCTGGCTGCAGCAGCTGCAGCTGCCAGACTCAATCCTGGCTGAGACTGCAGCCCACCTGCAATATGGAGTGTCAGAAAAGGAAGCATCTCCTTGGAGTAGAGTGGCGGCATGGCCAGATGGAGTGTAGCTGGTCCCCAGGCATCTGCAGGAGGCTGCGGGTAAGGCTGTGCTGGTAGAGCAGGCACTGTGTGGATGTAAACAGCCGTCAGAGGGGCCTGGTTGTCCATCCTTTTCTCTGTCTGCGCTGTGATCGAGCTGTGCACTGAAGCACTTGCCAGTCCTGGCTTGCCAGTCTCCATGGTAACACTGCTGCTGTCGTGATGTAGCGGTGTCAGGTCTCTAATTACCTGAGAGATAATAACAGTTTGCATTAGACCTCTGCTTTACCTTAGATCCAAAGGGGCACATCTGTCTGTTTAAGTGGGGTGCTTCTAGGTCTTGATCTTAAAAAAATGAGACCTCATTCATGGGGAATATTTTGTTAATGCACCAGTGGAAGAGAGAAAATGAACAGAGCAATGAATAAATATACTACAGTAGTTACTGACAACAGACATGCAGTACACTTTAGTACAGATGGCTAATAACACATTTAATCCAGTCTGGATTTTTCATGGTGATAAACTCAAATAAGATAGATTTTTGCAGAAACACACACACACACACACACACACACACAAACATCTAAATCTCACTGATGGCTGTGATGAGTAATAATACCCATGGCTGCAGAGCCCAGAGAAAAGTGAAGGAATTTGAATCTTTACACTTTAATTTAAAGAGCAGGCAGTGCAGGAATACCGTCTCCTATGTATTTTTGTTTTGTATGCAGGCAATGGAAATGCATAACAAAAACATGGAAAGAGTTGTATACATACAGTAAGAGAATGGGATGATGTTGGAGAGTGACTCACATCAACAGAGGGGTGAGTGAGTCAGATCAGCTACTCAGACGCTACATCTGAGCCTTTTCTCTCACCATATGAAATGTGCCTGCTGACATTAGCTGTTGCCCCTGTCACCAGTCTACACCAGTTAAATGGCATAGCCTTGATGTTCACACAGGTACGTGGAAGCTTGACAGATTGTCATATTTGTGCTGCAATCTAATCAAAACATAAAGCTACCTACTATACATGAAAAAATAAATAGAATGATATTAGGGCAAGAAAACTTGATTTCCTGTTGCTGTGATACTGCTTCTACATGTATTGTGACTTTGCATAATTCACCCACAGCGGTACAGTTGGCATGGAGAGTATACAGCATGAGCACACCCACGTCAGATACTTTTTGTGTTGCTGTTCTAACTGATGAAAGTTTGTTGCTCTTCATATTCCAGTGAGTCTTCTGTGAAACCGAGAAGCACTGAGTGTGTTTTAAGTTTCTAAAACATTTTAAATTGGTAACCTAGAGCTACGCTCTTACTGTAATGTTCTTTCACTTCCTTACACCAATATTGTTATACATCCTGCTACTCCATGCAGAAATATAACTACAGGATGAAGTTGTAAATGAATAAGAGTGGTGTTTGATTCTGAAAGCACTCAGTTTGAAACTGCAAATATGCATGTCCTGGCAAAGGTTCAGCTGTACTGAAAAAAACTTTCTGCTTGTAGTAAGAGCAGCATTAGTACAACTAGTATCAAAATGTAAATTAAAAGGAAGAATTCAGCTTTCTTTTGGCAGCATGATAAAATCTCATGTGTCATTCTGTTGATCTCACATTGTGATTATTCTGACTTTGTTAAAGGAATGTATGGTAAGAGGAAACATCTGATGGTGCTGCCATCACACAGAATAGGTAAGAGTAACACTGCAGGAAATCAGAACATGCCCTAACTAGGCCAAAAGTCAGGCGCAACAGTCAAGAAAAACAGAAACTGTCAAAAGCAATCAAGTCACTTACCGTCTTGCTTCTCACTAGAATCAGTATCAGTTATCCAGACAGTCTTCCATACTGAGCAGCCACAGCCTCGATATACCTGCTTTTCAATCTGTTCTACCATCCAGCTTATGTGTGTGTCTCCAGTATGATTTTCCCTCACAGCTCTTTGACATGAACTGTGCTTGTCATGAGGAAGCGGAACAAATGCAAATGAGAGAGAAGATGCACTATGAAAGTGGTGAGGCAGAGAGGAGGAGAGTGAGGGAAGCAGAAGGGCTGGCTGGGTGGGTGTGGGGCTGTCAAACAAAGACTTCCGGAGGACAAGTTGAAAACATAGATTACACAAAGTGATCAGCAGGAGTGAAGGAGCACAGAGGCCCTGAGCACAGATGGGAGGATTTAAAGCTAAGGAAAAGTGTTGTGCAGAAGTGAAAGTGTAAAAGTGCACAGAGGAGCTTACCTTCAACAGTCACGTTGACTGAATGACTGACTTTACCATCACCAGTTTGAAGCAGTACCTGACTTCTGGCTCACTTATATACACGCTCCCCCACCTACCTCCTTCCTCCCACACACTGTATTTCATACACCCACACAGACAAGTGTGCAGCAACAGTAACGCTGATATGGCCGCATGGCTGCATGTGCATCACTCTCACTCTCTTAGGCAGAGAACAAATGGATGTGATGTAAGTGGTTGGGGTGAATTTTTCACCTCCAGCCACAGCCCCCATTGCAGTATGTATCATTTTGTAGTGCTACACCAGTTCACATCACACAAGCTTACAGTACCGGTAGTAAAAATGCCCTTTTTGAAATGATAATGTCTCATTTGTATTAACATTTTTTGCTGCATTTACTGTTGGTGTTTTAATGAACAAAACAAAAGTATATGAAATGCAATAAAAAAATTTACTGATCTGTTTAAGAACCAAAACTCTGAGAAATAGTGAGGTGTTATTTTTGGAAGCAGAAATTGGTAAAAAGGAGCAGTAAACAAAAAAACACATTTCTTTCATAGTACAGTGTCCATGAAGTAATTCTTTGCTATTTTTTTGCTATTCAGGTCAGCATAAAAAGACAAAGCAACTAATACTTTTTAACATACCACACCTATTATTTGTCCACATAGCCACACAGTATGAGACAGTATGTACCTTTCTGGACAGCTCTGACACAATGCAGCTGGTTTCAAATGGCCTGTTAAAAGATCGTTCAAAAAATTAATCTGTAGGCATAACTCCACCACGACTGCACTGAATTTACTTGAATTAATTAATATTTTAGCAACATGGGTGCAGAGGTAATCAGTTATGCATTTTATCAGCTTGCTCCTGCTGA
>NW_018128083.1:821286-824880 GCF_001952655.1 Monopterus albus | reverse complement strand
CCCGTTCACCCATTCACACACACACACTGGCAGACAGCCGCCAAGAGCAGCCTGGGGTTTCCCATCTTGTTCAAGGACACTTTGACATGTGGACTGGAGAAGTTGACTTTTGAAGCACCAACCTTCTAGTTGTGAAACAATCTGCTCTGCCTCCCGTCTCATAGCCGCTGGCTGGTGAGACTGAAACAAACAGTAGGTGTGAGATGTAAAACTAAAACCGTGAGCTAAAAGAAGCTAAAATGCTAGGTAGAATGCTTGGCTGAGTTTCAATACAATGACCGTGAGCTAAAAGAAGCTAAAATGCTTGGCTGAGTTTCAATACAATGTTAATCCCTTGTTAATACAGAATGATTGACTTTAGCAACTTTAAACCTTTTTTTTCAGCTGCCCAGGGTCTAGTGACACTTAAAACAAACTTGCACATTCTGTTTCTAGCAATGACAAACACAGGCACCAGTTTGAAGCTTGCATTGGCTTACTAATGAGTCCCAGCTCTACAGCAGCACTGCAGCAGCACAATGTCAAGTGACGAGGTCAATAGTGAGGTGACAGTCCCGAACAGGACTAACAATGCACTAACATTTCACAAAGCTCGAATTACACCCAAATTAAAGTCATATCAATTTGATACAAAGGTAAAATCATGACCATGCTAAGTCACTAATGTTACCAAAACAAATGCTTTAGCTTTTGCTAAGGCATCCAGAAGGAAGAAAGCCACATCTGAATCAAATCTGAGTCCTTTAGCTGCTTTTAACACTCTCTACCACAACAAGCCAAACTGACCTTAACTCTGGTTTTTGCTTTTCCTTTGTCTCGCTCTCTCTGTGCAAAACAATGTGACCTCTTTGGTCTGGCAGACACAGTTTTGGACTTATAGCAGATGAGAGCTTCTCCATGGCTGGCTGTTGGAAATGATGGCTCATGTCTGAATATCACCTCTTGTAACCTCTATGTGGTGGGTGGGGCCAATGTCCAGACCCACTATCAAAACAAAGTGTGGAGAAGCAGGAATAAAACTCTTTTAGGGTTTTGGCAGCAGCCTGTTATGGAGAGGGTAATCTAGCTGAGAGACACCCAAACCCTGTCTCATTTTCATTTATTTATTAGATAGTGTAAAAAGCTTAGTTAATGCACCTTTAAGTTTATTTTGTTTTTATTATAAATAACAACAAAAAAAATGTATACCCTCAATAAGTGGTGTTTCAAAGTTCTGTTTTTTTAACGGTTCATCATCATGTGGGATCAACTGTACAATTATCAGATGACATCTGCTGAAAAGCAACAAATCATTTTTATATTATTTCTCTGCTACAGACTCTTGCTGGTCTCCAAGGCAACTGCACACTGGTTCACTGAGAGTATGCTTTGTGTTGACATGGTAACAAGACACCTCCTACCACGCATGTTTTCTGCTATCTTTACACAGCTCATTCCTGCAGGGTGGAAGCATAGTTTCAGGCATGTTGACACATTTTTAAAGACTGAGTCAGATGAAATGTTTTTAAATTGCAGTATGTGTATAGTCTTTTTCAAAACAGTCAGCAGGGGGTTAATGTTCTTGCTGGATGATGTTTTTTCCGTGTTACTCACATGACTAGGATACAGGGTTTGAGTCAAGCCTTACAGCTCATGATCAGTAGAAACAAAAGACCACAAACTGTGTTCCCCATGGTCCAACAGTTGCTAAACATCTGCACTGTTTAAGGAACTAAAAGTTTTATTGCTGTCATTAAAAAATTTAACCATGTGGACGTAAGTGTAGCCTATATGTGTTTTTAATCACTAACAGAGACTGTCAGATACATGTTGAGCTGATGGTGACATGATCCCAGTAGCCAGAAACATCTCTTAATAAAACACACAAAAAGCTAATGTCATCGTGCAAGAAAAACTAGCTAAAGTATGTATTCAATCACTTCCAACATGAAAGAATTCCTTGCCTTTTATTGTCAGATTGTTTTGAGGACTGTGAAGTCACCTGCCTTTTCACACTGCAGGGTGTAGCCTTTCAAATGACGGTGCTAGAGAAAAAGCACCCAAGGGAAATATCCAGCTTAGTTCATTACTATCCGAATGGGTCTTTGCACATGGAATGTCAAATGATAAAAAGGTATCATTTGAACAGACCCCTCTCTCACACAGGCTAAGCTACCATCATCCATCTATACAGTATATGTTAGGCCTACACTACAGTTTTGTCTTTTTTTTGGACACAATGCAGGAAGTGACAACCAAGAAACTGTGTGTAGGTGGGTGTTGATTTTCTGGAGGCCTATATCTACTTACAGTACATGTTTACTTATCCTTTTTAGTAACTATAGAATAGCAGTCTCATACCTCACTTTTGTCTTCAGCATCACTACCAATCACATATCCCCAAACATAGTTCATGTACCCTGTGATAAACCAGAATTATTAAGGTGATTATGTCTCATTATCTCATAATTGTCTGTTACTGTTATCTTTGGGGGAAGCTCTGTAAGTGCTCTTTTTATGCATGGGAACAAAATGGCGACACATTCTGTGTGAATCAAACTCTGCAACGGCAAATAAACCAGCAGCTGAGTTCAGTTTAAACCATGGGATGTTCAGCCTGTTGGTGTGTCAGTCTCCACCCACAGAATCACCACTCTGTCTGGACAGGAAGATGGCGCCATCGAGCCAGCGAAACTCTAGATTCAGTGTAGTGAGAAGATGAAGGCATCAGCAGCCCAGTGCAATGCTGATGTGTCTGTAGGATTACAGTACTATAACCTCTGTTACTACGGATGTTAAGGTATTGAGGAGTACATAGCTATTTGTGGAAAAAAGTTTGAATCACAAAAAATCTGAGAAAATTTGAAAGAGCAGAAGATTTTTCTCTTGTTCTTACTCTTACTCCACAGTTTATCTCAATTCAGCCTTCAAATGTGAAATCAAGAGTATAATAGACAAGAGTTGGTCATAATCTCTTAGGCCTCACATGACGAGAGGTAGATACGCAAATTGCCAGCTAAGTAGATTATTTATGAAACAAAAAAGATATTTAAGCAAAAAAAGAGCGTTAGTTAGCCATATCAGCAGTGTAAATATGGTTGTGTGTAAAATGGTGCCGCAAGCAAAACCTAACAAAAGGAGAATGTAGCAGCGGCAGACACAGGATGCAAGGCAGAATGTCCAGAAACAGCAGGAGTTGGAGCCTTTATCTCCTAAGACAGTGGACCTAGGTGCTCCCAGTGTGCCTGGGCCCCACAACCAGGAAAGCACACGCACACAAAGTGGGCAGGGGTGTCACACAGTTACATCAAAACATAGCTTTCAAGTGCACCGAGTGTCAGTCGTAATGTGAATGATTTTTGATTATCGAGGCTCTTGGAGACTTGTCATCTCTCAGAGCTCAGCGCTGTAATAACTCTGCATTTAACCAGAAGAAAATAAATCTACGTAAAGCTGATTCCTGTGTCCTGAGTGTTACGTCTTGGGGCCTTCAGATAAAAGAACTGGCTATAGTTAAAAACGCTTCAAATATCGAGCTCAACCCCGGTAAAAGACAAGTGGCCAAACTCTGTCTCAATTCCTTCTGGGGCAAGTTTGCGCAAACGTGTGACGCCA
>NW_018128083.1:816847-821252 GCF_001952655.1 Monopterus albus | reverse complement strand
CAAAATCAAACAAAGGGAGAACATGAATCTAGCGGCAGCAGACACAGGAGTGTCCAGAAACAGCAGGAGTTGAAGCCTTTATCTCCTAAGACAGTGGACCCAGCTGCTCCCAGTGTGCCTGGGCCCCACAACCAGGAAAGCACATGCACACCCACACAAAGTGGGCAGGGGTGTCACACAGTTACATCAAAATATAGCTTTCAAGTGCACCATGAGTCAGTCTTAAGTGTTTGTCATACAGAGGATCTTATCTCTCAGCAGCATGTTAAATTCCTCGCCCTCACCATCAAACAAGCAGCATGTGTCCACTGTGGAAAAGCACAATACACTGTATGTACTGTACTGCTTCCTCCATTACCTGAAGTTTCAGCTGCAGATGTGACCCAGCTGTTTCTGTTTGCTTTGTTAAAATGTGCAGCAGGAGTGTTGAGTGCAGACAGTGTGTGAGTCTAATGGATAGAAACATCCAGAAGCACCAGTCAGAATTCGGGTCACGATTTCATCCAAATCATTGTCCTCCAGTGAAGTTAACAGATCATGAACTCTGATCATCAAAAAATGTTAAGAGCAACATCACCTTTCTTAAAGTATAAGCAAAACACATTTATCACAGGAATTCTGTTGCTCTGCCACTAGCTCAGCTATAAGATTTTAAGGTGGAGATGATTTTAAACCTGTGCTGTCTGGAGCTTTGTAAACCCCACTTCTGTTTGCTGCATGTGTGGTTTGAATCTAAAGCCTGCTACTGTTTACTGGAGAAATCACATAACTGTCACTGGAAATCATCACATCTGAGGTTTCACCCTGCTTTTTAAGGACAGGGCTCTGATTTAAAATAGCCTAATATCATTCACACTGTTTGGGTTTATGAAGGTGACAGCATCATGTCAGCACAACGCAGTTGCATTTAAACAGTTTTACATCAGTTTCAGGTCATTTTATATTTCATAAAGTGGTTGGGTTCCAGATTCTTTCACAAACAGCAGAGATTAATGCATGGTAACCACCTATCACTGTATGAACCACAAATTCAGTACTTGCACTGAGGACATAAGCTCAGTTTGTCACTTAGAGAGGGAAGTTAGGCACCAGTTCAGTCAGCGAAAGCATTGATCAACATTAGATGCTTGAAAGCAAGTTGAAAATTCACCACGCTATAATATTACTTAGCGCTTTTAGCCATGGCTTTCTGAGGTAATGTCTGAATGAAAGCTAACGGCCTTACAAACAAGATATAGCTACCCTTGCCATTTAAAAAAAAACTTTAAACAAGAATGAATATAAAAAACAAAAAACTAAGAAAAGAAATGTTCACAATAAGGCCTGTGTGTAGTAAGTTTACTTTATCCCATACTGGAATACAGACAGGTGGAACAAAACAAACAGAAATGCCAACAAATTCAGCTTTGGGTTGTAACAAGCAAACAGCACCAGACCTGTGCACCAGGCAGCACCTTCAGCAAGGAGAATGTAGCAGAGCTCAACTGATCAAACTCCTGCAGCCAATCCTGCTTTAGAGTGGATCAGAACCGGCCAGCTCGTTAGCACACACACAGAAATACAGAGGGAAATACATGTAAGAATATAGAAATGCAAAAATAAATAAACGAAAACTAGAACTGTAGAAATATAGACATAACAATTTAAAATACATTTAAATAATTTATTTACAGTGCCTTGCGAAAGTATTCGGCCCCCTTGAACTTTGCGACCTTTTGCCACATTTCAGGCTTCAAACATAAAGATATAAAACTGTAATTTTTTGTGAAGAATCAACAACAAGTGGGACACAATCATGAAGTGGAACGAATCAGTGAGGATCTCTGAATGATCCAATGTTGACCTAAATGACTAATGATGATAAATAGAATCCACCTGTGTGTAATCAAGTCTCCGTATAAATGCACCTGCACTGTGATAGTCTCAGAGGTCTGTTTAAAGCGCAGAGAGCATCATGAAGAACAAGGAACACACCAGGCAGGTCCGAGATACTGTTGTGGAGAAGTTTAAAGCCGGATTTGGATACAAAAAGATTTCCCAAGCTTTAAACATCCCAAGGAGCACTGTGCAAGCGATAATATTGAAATGGAAGGAGTATCAGACCACTGCAAATCTACCAAGACCTGGCCGTCCCTCTAAACTTTCAGCTCATACAAGGAGAAGACTGATCAGAGATGCAGCCAAGCGGCCCATGATCACTCTGGATGAACTGCAGAGATCTACAGCTGAGGTGGGAGACTCTGTCCATAGGACAACAATCAGTCGTATACTGCACAAATCTGGCCTTTATGGAAGAGTGGCAAGAAGAAAGCCATTTCTTAAAGATATCCATAAAAAGTGTTGTTTAAAGTTTGCCACAAGCCACCTGGGAGACACACCAAACATGTGGAAGAAGGTGCTCTGGTCAGATGAAACCAAAATCGAACTTTTTGGCAACAATGCAAAATGTTATGTTTGGCGTAAAAGCAACACAGCTCATCACCCTGAACACACCATCCCCACTGTCAAACATGGTGGTGGCAGCATCATGGTTTGGGCCTGCTTTTCTTTAGCAGGGACAGGGAAGATGGTTAAAATTGATGGGAAGATGGATGGAGCCAAATACAGGACCATTCTGGATGGAAACCTGATGGAGTCTGCAAAAGACCTGAGCCTGGGACGGAGATTTGTCTTCCAACAAGACAATGATCCAAAACATAAAGCAAAATCTACAATGGAATGGTTCACAAATAAACATATCCAGGTGTTAGAATGGTCAAGTCAAAGTCCAGACCTGAATCCAATCGAGAATCTGTGGAAAGAACTGAAAACTGCTGTTCACAAATGCTCTCCATCCAACCTCACTGAGCTCGAGCTGTTTTGCAAGGAGGCATGGGCAAAAATTTCAGTCTCTCGATGTGCAAAACTGATAGAGACATACCCCAAGCGATTTACAGCTGTAATCGCAGCAAAAGGTGGCGCTACAACGTATTAACTTAAGGGGGTTGAATAATTTTGCACGCCCAATTTTTCAGTTTTTTATTTGTTAAAAAAGTTTGAAATATCCAATAAATTTCGTTCCACTTCATGATTGTGTCCCACTTGTTGTTGATTCTTCACAAAAAATTACAGTTTTATATCTTTATGTTTGAAGCCTGAAATGTGGCAAAAGATCGCAAAGTTCAAGGGGGCCGAATACTTTCGCAAGGCACTGTATGATTTTATTTTAGCAATTATTTTTTTCCTTTTATTTCTCTAATTATTAATGCATTAATGTTGTCATTTATTTATTTATTTATTTATTGCTAATGAAGTAATTTTCCATCCTCCATATTGCCTTCATATTTTGCTTTGATCTAGTGGTTGCTATGGATACCAGTCACCTACTGCTGATAACATAGTATGGATGCTGAATCAGCATCCATACAATAATAAAGAACAGGATAACATAGTATGGATGCTGAATCAGCATCCATACAATAATAAAGAACAGGATAACATAGTATGGATGCTGAATCAGCATCCATACAATAATAAAGAACAGGATAACATAGTATGGATGCTGATTTAGCATCCATACTATGTTATCCAGTTATTTATTGTAGGGATGCTGAGTCAGCATCCATACCTTGTTTTCCTGGTCTTTATTATTATTATTGTATGGATGCTGATTTAGCATTAAAGAAATTCGTATTAAGATTTACACAGTTATTATCTCTGCAATGAATGTAGACACTTATACATACTTTACACCACATGTTTCTCCTCTGTGTACTTTTTGCAAAAAGGAACCTGAGTCTGTATGTCATTTATTTTACTCCTGTACTTACTCAAGTAGTTTTTGGAGTCAAATTTCCTTAATCTGGCAGAGTGACAAGATCTTGATCCCAATTGCAATTTTACAACAATGAAATTACAAATTCTGTAAAATTGCTATGTCCCTTGGCTAAACATCATATCCACAAAATCAGATTTCAGATTCAGATTTTCTTCAGCTTTGTCCAAACCAATCCCTGCTCTATATAGAACTTCTTTTTTTTTGTATTTGATTCTGTCTGTAAATTTTTTGAGAACAGGAAAGCTTTATGGACATCTCATATTTTAAGAAGCATTATTGAAAGTATTGCTGAGACAAAAAGAGTATGAAGGGGTCGCTGGACCCTCAGATGTATGAAGAAACATGCAGGTACAAATTATCATTAATTCACTTTAATAGCAGAAGTTTATACGCAAACTTTCAGAGTATAAAACATTATCTTAGTAGTCTAAAACATTCTTTTAATATAATTGCTATTTCTGAAACTTGGATTAACACTGTAAGGGGAATGGATTTTGACCTTGATGGCTATGACTTGGTATGGACAAACAGAGAGAATAAGATGGGAGGTGGTGTGGCCTTGTACATAGATAAAAACTTTTGTTATAA
>NW_018128083.1:787820-816104 GCF_001952655.1 Monopterus albus | reverse complement strand
TGATTAGAAACAGTTCCAGCAAGAGTAACTACCCTCAATATTTTATGGATAATGATACACCGGTTAATAGATTGGAGGATGTAGTAGATAAGTTTAATAGGTTCTTTGTGAATGTTGGTCCTGGTTTAGCAAGAAGCATTTGTACAGATGATACATAGAGCCTTTACATGCTTGAAAGAATAAATCAAATCAAATCAAATATTTCAATGAATAATTGATGTTATTCCACATCTGTAAGCTTGTTATTTACATTTGTAATTTATAATACTCCCTGCACTTCATTTTCTTTCTCTTTTGATGTTACTTTGGTTCTAATAAAGGTTTGCAAAATTAAAAATACAAATTAGTAGGGTGCATAAGATATAGTGAAGACAAGAGGAAAGTGATCACAAAGCTACAGAATATAGGATTAGTAGAAGTCACTGTGAGTAATATAATTGAGATAGTGTAGACGGCAGGAAAGCAGTTTGATTTATTTGGGAGCGACTGGACTATGCAGTATGTACGGATTTAAAATGCATGGACGCTGAGGTGGTTTATAATCAATAGGAGGCAGTCATGCAACCTCAAGGATGTTTGCTGTCGTAAAACCCGAAAGAAGAAGAAGCTACGTACGGCGTATCGCACGCTTCGTCCAGGGACTCCATTGGAAATTTGGAAAGGGTTAGAGGTTTAATATTTTGATATTAAAAATGCTATTTTTATGCCGCCTGCTACTGTTTACTAGCACATCATGTTGTTGTTGTTGCTGTTGCAGTGCACACACACGCACACGGTTCAGGGTTGTACTTGCGCGTAGCTACTGTTGTTTTCATTTTAGAGCAATAAAGCTAACGTTAGTAGCAGCACCGCTAAGCACAAATTCACTGTAGCTGGCCATAACCTCATTATGGCCACAGCAGTGGTCGAGGCTTGAAACTTAGATAAGCTAGTGAAGTAGCTAAAATTCTCTTCTTGTAAAATAGAGGTAACACGCAGACAACGTATTCATAAGATTAATAGTTGACATGGTGTCTTTTGTTACAGTCTGCTAAGCTGTAACGTTAAGAATTGGCGGCCTGGTCCTGGTCACACCGACCCAACATGTATCGTATCAAACCAACTCTGAAGGACCGACAGCACTTGTATAAGCTCATCATAAGCCAGCTGCTCTATGATGGATACACCAACATCGCTAACAGTCTCATCAGTGAGGTCAAACCCCAGAGTGTAGTATCGCCCTCTGAGCAGCTGATGCAGCTGGCAAAAATAGGTAAGTGTTGTCTCTTCTTCTTCTACTACTTAATGGCGGTTGGCAAACAACTTGAGGTGCATTACCGCCACTTTCTAGACTGGTGTGTGGATCACTGATATAAAACTGATCTCACCCAGATTATACTATATTATTTTACTGTGTCTATGTATGTCACTTTCGGCTTTTTCCCGTTAGAGGTCGCCACAGCATTTGGCACGTGTTTTACACCGGACACCCTTCCTGACGCGACCCTGACTCGAGCCCGAGGAAATGACTCTGTCTCCTACTCGCTAAAAACCTAAAGAATGCTCTGTTCCCTACATCCCCAGAGCGCCTTTGCAAAATCTCTGTTAAACTGAAGTTCATGCCGCCACTTTGAAGTGCAAGTTGAAATAACTCCCTCTCCTGCCTGAACCTTGGACAACATAAAAAAAATAATAAAATCAAATAAAAACATGTTCCATGGTTTCCTGCACCGTACAAAGCTCACATTCACCAGTATTATGCTTCTTCAACAACATCAATGCACTATTTAGTGAGTGAGTGTGTGTGTGTGTTAAGGGGGCCGGTAAAGCGACCCTAAGTGCACAGTGTCCATATTCTTTCAGGGATGGAGAATGATGACAGTGCAGTTCAGTATGCCATTGGGCGCTCGGATACAGTGGCTCCTGGAGTGGGCATTGATTTGGAATTTGATGCTGATGTCCAGACCATGTCTCCAGAGGCATCAGAGTATGAGACCTGCTATGTCACATCTCACAAGGGTCCATGTCGTGTTGCCACATACAGTCGTGATGGCCAGCTGATTGCCACTGGCTCTGCTGATGCTTCCATCAAGATCCTGGATACTGAGCGCATGCTGGCCAAAAGTGCTATGCCCATTGAGGTAAGGCAGATTGGAGAATGTGGGACAGTGGATGTTTTGAAGCCAGCTTGCTCATGTTTGCCTTTTTCCCTTTTTCTGTATGTGTCAGGTGATGATGAACGAGACAGCACAGCAAAACATGGAAAATCACCCTGTGATTCGGACATTATATGACCACGTTGACGAAGTCACCTGTCTCGCCTTTCATCCGAATGAACAGATTCTGGCTTCTGGCTCAAGAGATTACACCCTTAAACTGTTTGACTACTCAAAGCCCTCTGCAAAAAGAGCATTTAAATATATACAGGTCAGCCTCTGTAGGCAGATTTTCTGTGTCCAATTTTTTTGAGTCTGCTGATCTGTTATGAAAGTTGCCAACTAGTCGCTAATGATGTAATCATGGAGAAAGTCACCAACTCTCTGTGCCACAAGATCAGCCTTTGTTACATTAGGTGCGGCTGTTGGTATGTTGTTGACGTTGTGTTTAAAACATCAGCCCTGCATGGTGAAGTTGACTAATCTGTGCAACCTCCTAATCATTAGCCAAATATTTGGCCAAATCAAAAATATTCTGATCAGTGTGAGAATTTTGTTTCACTTTTATCTTGTCTTTGCCTGTGTCCCTATAGGAAGCAGAAATGCTGCGTTCCATCTCCTTCCACCCATCAGGTGACTTCCTGCTGGTGGGTACACAGCACCCCACCCTTCGCCTTTACGATGTCAACACCTTCCAGTGCTTTGTGTCCTGCAACGCACTGGACCAGCACACAGACACCATCAGTGGTGTCAGCTACAATCCCACTGCTAACAGCTATGTTACCTGCAGCAAGGATGGCAGCATCAAACTGTGGGATGGTGTCTCTAACCGCTGCGTGACCACTTTTGAGAAGGCCCATGATGGTGCCGAGGTCTGTTCTGCCATCTTCTCCAAGAACTCCAAGTACATTTTGTCCAGTGGCAAAGACTCAGTGGTGAAACTGTGGGAGATCTCTACAGGCCGGACACTGGTCAAGTACACAGGTGACTATGACTATTATTTTATGTGAACTACAGGTGTTATTTTGCCAGATGATGTTAGTGTGTGAATGTGAAAAATTATTTGGACACTCTGGTGTGAGTGATTCTGAGTTCTGTGGATGTCAGTTCTAAATTGGTTCTCAGACCACAGGAGGAACATCAGAACCTAGTGAGCATTATACCCCGTGCTTCACTTAACCGTCACCATTCTGCTTTGTTTTTCCACTGTATTTTCTCTGTCGACCTCTGTTTAGAGGAGGGAGGGGCTGCTTCTCTCTCACACATGCAGTGTGCTGTGTGTTTACACAAGATGCTTGTAATGCTAATGCTTGAGTTAGGAGTGAAGATGCAGTCATTTAACCAATCACCAGTGACTGCTCTGGGCGCACACACCCCCTACTCCTTGTGGTCCTGGTGCTTGATTTTAGTACTACCTCCTGAAGGGTATTGAAATTTAGCTCCTGGAATGCACATCCAAAGTGGGCCGAGTGTAGTGGAAACAAACGCAGGACCCGTGACCAGCGTCACTTAGCGAAACATGTTTCGGTGGGTTCCTATAATGGCCAAAAGGCGTCTGGCAGAGATGGCAGCCTTAAAACTGGACCCCTTCTTCTACCAGTCTTGACTGCTTAGCAGTGAATCCATACGTGCAGTAAGAGAAATGATAAAAGAGTGATAGTGGCTAAATTCCATTTCTTCATCCATTTGTGCATAATGTTTGGGAATATTATTAAGATTTTACATTTCTTTCTGGTTAAAATGAAAATGGCAGATCATATAAGTTGTTGTTGTTAACTTACTTTATTTCCATGACTAATTTGATGATGGATTCAGATTGAATAGAATGCTGTCAAACCCCACTCCCATTTTTAGAAGCCTATAATCAGTAGGCTCAATGCGGTTTGAAAAGGGATGCATTTCTTTTGTTAGGTTCCAAGTAATCTTATGTCTAAAAATTGTCATCTCCCAGATAATTTAATTCTCCCCTGAGCCTTATATATATATTAAACTGTATGTTTAATGTTATTTCTGTAAAAAATGTTGCGCACAAGTGTGCTTAAAAATGAATGTGGGCAATACAAACCTATACAAGTAATTTTTCTGGTCGGGTGCAGCTCTAGTGTGTCGTTATGGTGCATTTACTGGCCCAAATTTGAGAGTGACTCGCAGTGAAGGCTCATGCTAACAAGGTAAACAAAAGAGTCTTCTTCTTGTGGGAGTCCACGTCCCCAACTGTCCCTCATATGTGATTGACCAACGCAGCATGTTTACCGGCTCATATCACCGTCTGGTGTGGTGAAAGTTGAAACCACCTTTTTCGCTACATGGGGCTGCTATGTTTTGCCAGCACCACCTGTGGTGAAGTGTCGGCCGTGGTGAACACAGTGCCACATAGAAATGAATGGAGAGGGCTGCATTTTTTTCACTTCTTTGAAAGTCACTGAATGCGGGCTAATTCCATGGTTTTAGCACTGATGAATTAGCCTGTAACAAAAACTGCTTACATCTTCGGTGAAGAGAAGATAGTATTTAAAACAACAAGTAAATGTAAATGCAAAAGGCCTTTTTATGGCATTTTTGTAAGATGCAACTTCAGAAAGATGCAAAGCGTTGTCTTTTCAACTCAAGCTCACTAAACTGACATTAACTGAAGACATTTGCGTGCTGCTAGAGAGGCTGTTCGCTGGCCTATGAAGACTGCATTTAACATCAGTGACCCCTAGCCCCACTTAGGGAGGAAGTGTTTTTTAACTGTTGTAAAGCCGGTGAGAGTTCAGTCACAGTTGATGGGACTGAAATAGTTATGTTTTACCTCTAAACTGTATATTAATATTATGTGTAAATGCTCTTCATTACAATAACTGGCCTGTTGTCTTGTCACATACATTTGTTTTCAGTAGTACAGTAACATCACCTGCTACTATAACACATATAGTGTCAAACTCCAACCTGAGCAGGAAGTGCATTTATAGGTCAGAATCCTTTCACAAAAAATATTTGCGGCTGGTTATTTGGAAACGTGGATCTACGACTTTGAGCAGTTGTCTAAAGCCCTCATTTTCCACAGTCTTTATGGGAATCATGTCTTTGGCCAGGTAAAATGTCACCGCGTCAGTTACATCTTTCCAGCGCTTGCTCGTTCTGTCGTACGGAGTTCCTTTCTCAAACGCTTCTTTCATTAAAGTTGGTTGTTTAAGCCTTGCTTCTGGCTGCTTGGTTGTACCTGCTGATCTACTCGCGTGCAGTCCCTTCATACCGTGACAGTCGGCATATTCTTTCGGATGCTTTCTTTTAAGGTTGGAAAAAAAGGTTAGTTGTGTTGCCATCCGACGTGCGAATCTGCTCACTGCAACACTTGCAAATAACTGTGGTTTGTCCTGTGTCTGCTGGAGAAAAACCAAACCACTTCCATATCACTGATGTCGAGTTTTTTTTAGACACCAACTCCTCCGCATTATCCTCCATTGTCACTGACGGTGTTGTTTAATCTCATACGAGCTTGTTAACATGGTGGCGCGCCATGTTGAGGGCGGGATCTAGAATGAATGAATAGAACTACAATGGATAGAACGTGCACATATGACGATACTATGATATTGTTGAAAAAGTGTATCGTCCAGTCCTTAATATCGTCCACGATATAATATCGTCATATCGCCCACCCCTACTTTCACATAAATAGTAGGTTTCAGCTTTTATTCAAACATGCTGGTGTTGATGCAGAGGCGTGGTGCTTTTTCCATTGAAACTTTCATAAATCTTATGACACATTACATAGTAGCAGTTTCATCACGCTGACTGCGTTAACAGAAATGTGCAATGTTACAGCTTCTGCTGTTGCTCTTCTAATAACTGCTGCAAAACAGACTGGCAAAGTCAGTGAGCGATGATGTGCTTTTCAGCATCTGCAGTCATTTCCTGCAGTAACTGACATTTCCTTCCTTCTTTGTTTGTGAATAAACAGTGCACATTTTGTTTGTCAATTTTACACCAGAAGACAAAAAGTGCCTCGTCTGCAGAAGGATTTCTTAGAGTAATAATTAATAAGAAAAAGATCAGCGGCTGCAACACTGCACTTAACGACAGTGTGGTCTGAGTGACAAAAGCAAAACAAATCCTCTGGTAATCTGGGGATTTTTGGTCACCAAATTTCTTGAGAGCTATTGACCAAGTCTTACTGTAGAAACTGTTTGTTTATTTTTAATTCCATAATCTTGCACTGAACACTTCATAGCTGCTGAGACACACCATAGAGTTGACAACAGTGAGCAAATGTATTAGATTAGTGACACTTTTCCTTCGTGTTGGCTCTGTACTCCAGCATGTTGGGTTTTCCAGCACTATTGGATTTGAGGGTTAAATGCTGACTCTTTTTAATTTGAGGGTGTTTATGTCCACATCAGGTGAACAGAACAGAAATTGGAGCCATTGTTTATATAGACATGACCCCTCCATAAAACAACTAGAAATAATAACTGGGCCTTGCAAGTCTTTTTTATTTTTGTGGTTGTTGTGTTGCAATGCTGCTCTCCTTTACCACAGCTGGGCTTTACATTGCATCATTTTGCTTTCATGCCTGTTAAAACTAGTGTGTTGATGTACTTGTGCTCACTGGTATGTGAGTGTCCTAATTCTGACTCAAAGGTTGAGAAAATACACAGATTTGCTAAACTCCCAACACTAACAAATCTGTAATATCTCTTTTATTATTAGCAAAGATCAGTGCACAAAATAGCTTCTCATTTTAGCTAACACTTTTGTCAGGTCATATCATCATTCACCAATTAATATTAATTCCCTGAGTATTTTGACAAAAACGTTTCCAAAATAAACGTCTGTTCTCTAGTTGAATTGCTTTCTGCAAGCTGATAGCGAGAATTTATGAGGTCTGCCAAATGTAATAGCTTACAGCTGTTATTTCAAAGCATGATATACATGCTTACTCAATATTTAGGTAACTGTACTGCACAGTACCAGTCAAAGGTTTGGACAGACCTTCTCATCCCTTTTTTTTTTTTTTTTTTTTAGTACACCTGTGCTCAGGATTCCACATCTCAAAGTATACATCTAATTCTTTTTTCTTCCTAAACAATAAAAAGAAAGTCCTGTATTACAACTAGAGATAGGATCTGATTGCAAGTTTTCATTTTGGATTCAGTACCAAGTTGGTAAGTTAGCTGGATCCATTAAGCCGTGCAGCCTACATAGCCCAGTTGAATCTTTATTCATGTTTTATGTTTAGTTCTCTTGTGTGTCTCTCTCTGATAATACAGCCATCGGCAAGGAGAAGACTGATGTGTAAGTGATGCTCTTGTTAACGGTAAACATGGCAGACTGGCTAATTGCAAAATCAATAAAACAAGGGTACTGACGATGAAAGGGGGGAACATCAAGTCCTTTGTTTAAATATTTACCAACATGTTAGAAAGAACTTGTTGCATTTTCATATGGTTGTACGCCACATTCTGTGACCTTTCAGATTCAGAGTGCCAATTAACCATTTTATGTGACTAACAAACTACTTAAAAAGTTTTGATAATAGATTTGGATTTGATAAAATGCTAGCAAACCTAATCCCTAACTAGGATTCTGAAAAACATTTAATTTAGCTGCCTTTTAGCTACTGGTCTGCTAAACTTAGAGAGCCAAAGTAAAATAGGCTTTTACAACTTTTAAAATAATAATATACAAAAAGCAGTTTTATGGATTCTGTTATCTCATTCCATCTGCAGAACATGTTAGGGTATGCATTAACACTCGCCGTTTGTGGAATAGACGTTTGTTCAACAGGTTCCCTCGTATAGTGGTGAGAGGTTGTGACTTCCTATTGGTACTTTTTTTAGCCATGTGAAATGACATGGCTCTGTTTCAGGTGGAGGAGCAACATTCTCATGCTTCTTTTAGATACCACAGCTTTTCACATTTTGCTTACTGAAGCCAAAGTGAGCCCACACAACAAAGATGGCATGTTTCTGTGTGAGCACTTCCCCATCATTATTCATGGCCCCAGCTGACATTTCTTCAGCTCTTGAGTGATCCCTATGAAATGGGACAGCCCTTCAAGACCTCTGCATGTCATCAGTAGTTAATGATAATGGTTAAGTTGTTGGAAATTTTGAGTGACACAATGCTGTCTTCAGCTGTGGCGATTTCAACAATGAGAGAAATGCAAGGGTAGGAATATGCAGGGAATATTGGTGGATGTGTTTGAGGTGTGTAGCATCTACTCCCTACCCCTAAATCCTACAGAGAATTGGGACATCTCTACCACTACATGTGATCGTCCAAAATTGAGGAGGTAGGGCTAAGTGAGGGTCTAAGATGCAGTGAAAAGGAGCAAGTGAGAGAAATGTGAATGCTGTTAACGGAATTGGGATTTCTTATTGTCCTCGTATAAACCACAGGCCAGAGTGTAGTACTTGCTCCCCAGCTCTGTTATGCCCCTCATCCTGTTGATTTCCATCACCATCTCTGTGATCAGTCATCTCTTTCCTCACCTCCTTCTATAGTGCATACAAATAGGTCTCACTACAAAAGTGGTTAGTTTGTGCTGTTTATTTGTTGTGGCTCCAAGGTTAGCAGTAGGACTAACCACTTAGGAATAATGCATGAGCACACTGGAGTAATTGGTGTTTTTCCTGTTGTTCCCATTCTGCTGACAGTGAGTGCATGTGGTGTAATCAGTGAACACAGGCATGTCAACACAAAGGTACATAGAAAGAAAGCCATAAAGCAAAACTAATATAAAAGTAAAACCACAAAGCAAGACAATCGACCCAGACTCAGCCAAAAAACAAATGCACACAAACTTGATAAATGTGTGTCATGTGATACTGTTAGCTTGATCAGCTAGCTAGCTGTAGCTGATGAAAATCTGCCAGTGCCATTAAGTTATTTCATCAGCAGTTTGCTTATACTGAGAAGCTTGTTTGGATAAGTAAAAGGATTCACCATTTGGAAAATTACAGTGAATTTCAATGATAAATCTGCTACCATCCTCACAGTAAGCTGCATATGTGCTGTGCGTGAATGGAAACTTTGACAAGCATAGCAACAGTAACTGAAGGGGCACTAGGCTTATCAAACTATCAGTTTAAATGATGGCAGTGATTTAAAAGGTTTGGTGGTAGTGATGACGTTAAACCAGCTATTGACATGTCTACTGCTACAGGGGCAGGACTGAGCGGCCGTCAGATGCATCGCACACAGGGTGTGTTCAATCACACGGAGGACTACGTGCTGCTGCCAGACGAGCGCACCATTAGCCTGTGCTGCTGGGACTCTCGCACAGCTGAGAGGAAAAACCTGCTGTCTCTTGGGCACAACAACATCGTCCGCTGCATCGTCCACTCGCCCACCAACCCAGGCTTCATGACCTGCAGCGATGATTTCAGGGCTCGCTTCTGGTACCGCCGCACCACCACAGACTGAGACAAGTTCTGGTTCTATGTTTCCACTCTGCTGCATCCCTCCCCATCCCCTCCTGCCTGACGGGGAACCAAACAGGATACAAGGCTCTGCTGTCTCAGTAACTGACTGACTCCTCTGCAGTCTTCCGTGACTTCCCTTCTCTCATTGCTTTCTTATGACCTGTGGTATCTTTCATTTTCATTTCATTTCAGACTGTGCTGTGGAATTTGTGAGTCTAGTACTTAAGAAAACAGTTGTCATTGCACCAGGGGCCCATATGTATATTGAGAGAGGTCATCATTGCTGTCATCATTGCTCATGCTTGCATTAAAACAGCCCTTCCTAAAGTGCTTTCAGTGTAGAGAAAGGGATCAGAACTTAGTCCTTGTTTTGTACAAAAATACATTGCAAATGTATCTGAAGTTAATATGAGGCTTTAGCTTTAAGTGGATATTTTCCAGCATTACAGTTTTTATTCCAAATTTCTCTTTTTGTTACTACCCCACCACCACAGCTCAACAGGGAAACACAAAGCAGGAATTCTGTTCTAAAAAGTCTATCTTTGGAAGAGATCCACTTGGTTTGATCAGTTCACATTGCTAAACCCCATATTAGTTTCAGGTAGACTACTGAATATATTTTTTGCACAGAATCAGGACTTTTTGTCCCCCATCACTTCCACTGAAAGTGATCTTTTAAAGGGAGTAACAGGATGATTGATTATCAGAAGACACATCTGTTACAATGTACATACGAGGACTCAGAATGAAAAACTCTTTGATATCATCGTTATGATAAATGTTTGTCTATTTGAACTGAAAGTGCGGCTGTCTTTTCACTGCTTAGAAACTTGAGTTGAACCACTCTGATCTCTCATTTCTCAGTTTTATTTCATGATTGACCAGAGAATTGGTCGATCTTTTCTACTTTTATATTGTGTCCATGTTCTTTGTTGTAATTCAAATTTTTATTAAACATTTAAACAGAAGAAGGCTCCTATTTGTTTTTGATGGTGAAAAATCCCCCTAGCAATATGCACCACTAACCACAGCTATAGTAATATCCTGTAGATATTTTAAGAGCACAGTTGCTGCTGCAAAAAGCAAGCAACATGCAGCGAGCACACATGGTTAGTGGCGTACATAACGTGCACACTGCCATAGGCATTGTATGCATTTGCTTATTGTTTGTCAGAAAAAGTTCCAATTGCAGGATTAGTTTGTTTTTGTTTTTTTTTTAGCAAATTTTTTGTTTGTGTTCAGTGACCTCAAGAATTCAGAAAAACCACTGACAAACTTGTCACCGCTCCTGATTTTCTTCGTCCACTTTGGGCTGAACCCTCTGACTGGAAGGTCACTGTGCCCCATCACCCTTTCTGCATTCCCCAACTTTGAGCCCAACTCCCAGACTCTTGTCTGTGTTGTCCAGACAACAGCAAGGAAACCCACAAGAATTTCTGCTTTGAACACCCCCCGCAACCACTACTACCCTTCCAAACCTGCCATATATAAATTATAACACATGGAGGAAGGTGTCAAAAGTTGAAGAAAAGAGGAAACAAAACGTGATGCTAAAACATTCCCTCAGTTACTTGGAAGAGTACTGACCACTGATATCCTTCTGCTTTATCAGAAAGATGCAAGGGGAAAAGAGTAATGAGTGTCACAAAAACAGAAGGGTAGGGCAGCTACAGAGAAGAGGGTCTGTTTTCAGCCAATGGTGTTGCAGGAGAGCAGCTCTGACAGTGACACGGGGCTCGATTTCCCCGCCCAGGGTGTAAAACAGTCTGGTTCTCCGTGACAGCTCAGACAATATGCTTGTGAGACACAGAACAGGAGTAAATCCCCAAGAGTTTTCACACACACTTAGGACTGTGATGGTCCACTGAAAACTGACCCTCTGGACAGGCTTATTTTTCTGTGTGGACACTGACCTGAACCACTTAACAAACATGGTGAGTTCTGCAGCTGCTCCATTAGCTTGGACTTTATTTTGGTTTTTTAACTTTATTTTGAAAGATTTTCAATGCAAGCTTTGAATTTACACTGTGATGTTCTTCTTTTATTTCTACTTTGTTGTCACTGTTGCTCATCCACCAGAATGTTCCTGTAGGCCACCTGCTTGTACATGTATGTCATGGTAACAGCTCCCACCTATTTCTATACACAGCCCCCTCTGACCTACTGTAGGCTGTAACCTGAGAGGGCTGCTCCTCACACAGAGCTGAAAACTCATAAAGTGAAACTTTATGAGCCTCATTAACACACAAGCCTTTGGAAGTGAGACTATCATCTCAGGCCACTCAGAAACAGACCACTGGGACATTAGAAAAAGACTGTAAAATGTTGTACGTTTTGTATATAAGAACATAAGTCTTTAATATTTTGTTTAGTTTGCCTCATTCACACATTTTAGAATGCTCCTAACATTCAAACACATGTGATCCAAATTCCTTCTGATCTCTAAAACCCTGTGCACATGTGTTGCCCTGCTCTGTGTGTGTTTTTTGTTTGAAGGATTTGCTGAGTGACTGGTTTGGTTCCCACATGCGTCTGTTGAAAGCTCACAGTGTCAGCTCACTTAATGGGCTGGAAGTTGCAAAAATTGGTGTTGAATTTTAGTTAGATTTCTCAGTACTGGGGCACTTGACCTGGAAATCATCAATAGATGTGCATCGTTTCATCTCTGTAAGTCAGTGTTTGTCATAAGACCCCCAGAGGAACGAATTGGGAATGCATTGTATCTGACAGCACGTAGGGAAAACATTACATTTTGAACAACAAGAGAATTCTGCTCGAATTTTTTACACCTTTGTTAAGTCTAGTTAGACAGTTTGTAAATGTCTCTCTCAGCTTGGATTCTCCTTAGACAGTATTTGGCTTGGGGGGTCTTTGGGTGGAAAACATTTCCCAAAACAGTCTCAAAATCTTCCCAGGACCTGTATGTTTCTCACAGTAGACAGAAAGGATGTGCATCATCCTGCAAAGCAGCTATGGGACTGAGCTCATTTTATTCACTTCTTTAAAAAAAGATATGGGAGATGACTCACTGTCAGCTTAAGCAGTCTCACTTCCGTTCTATAAGGTTTTTTGACTTGGAATAACGTTTTTAGTTCATTGAGAGCTATTTTGGGATGCCCCGTGTGCTGCAGTTGTGTCTGGTTTTATCATCTGAGAGCAATAAGCAGTCATGAAGACTTACACAGCAGAGAAAGAGGCAGCACCCTCCTCACAGCCCACTCAGAGAAGTTGAAATCATTTTCTGGGTCCAATTCACCATCTGTCCCTTGTGTTGTCAGTCCATGTGTATAACGGCTGAAGATTATTAATCAAGCTCAAATGTGAGAGGCCCTCATATATTTCATCCTGTCAGCCAAAAATGTTTAAGAGTTTCTTTCCAACTGGGAAATAGGATCCTGAATAAAGTCAATGTAGAATGAAAAGCAAATTTAATGGGTCAATGGCCAGCAGAGATGAGACATGTATCGCTTTATGAAATGATAATGAATGGAAGAATAAACGGGGTGATTAGCCCTATCAACTCACAGCAGGAAGGTTGTGGGCCTTTCTGTGTGAAGTTTGCATGTTCTCCTTGTGCCTGCGTGGGTTTTCTCCCAGCACATCTGACTTCCTCACATTAATTTGATTGGTGGCTCTAAATTTCCTAGGTGTAGGTGTGAGTGTGTGTGGTTGTATGTCTCTGCATGTCAGCTTTGTGACAGACTGGTGACTTGTCCAGGGTGGACACCCAGTGTCAGCTGGGATTGGCTCCATCCCTCCTGCATCTCCCCTTCTACAGGATAAGTGGTATAGATAATGAATGAATGGAAGAATAAATAAATAAGATGAATAAATAATTTTCTCTTGTAATAGTGCAGGAGCTTTCCACATTTAGAAGGTAGGGATGTTGTGGTTTTACTGGGAGTATCAGCTGAAAGGCCTGAGATCCATATCAGGTTGTAGTTTTTTTGTAAACCAAACACCAGTTGTAAAAGTAAAAAGTGAAATAGTAAAAAAACACTTCATAGAGTACATTTGAGTAATTAGGCGTTCTGCAAAATCCTGAACCTACTTCACACAATATTAATTGAAGTGTATAGTGTAGTGTAGAAGATACCACATTTCTCCCATGTATCAAACATTTTATGTAGCACCTTTAACTGCAATCTCTTGGGTAGTAACACCATTTGTGTTTGTGCAGTGAGAAAGACTCAGCAATGATGTCCAAAAAAACCAGTTTCATACACTATCTCAACTACCAAACATACTCTATTGCTGTAACTGTAACAGCAACAAAGGGACTACATACTGTGAGTATGTTGTGATGAAAGGCAGAAGATGAGACTGAGGAAGTGTGAGTATAAATAAAGCCAGAGTGTGAGGAGTGAGATAAGCTCTAGTTACAGAGCAGTGGGCCGACACTCTGCCTGTTATCTAAGCCTAGTGCTCCTTACATTGTCCAGTCTGTCATCCACTGGTGCTGTTAAGTTGACAATATATTCCTACCTCTTGTATCCTGAGTTCCTTGGGAGTGTTGGGTTGTGTGTGTCTTCAAAAATTAACTCTATGCATCCTTGCAGTGTAATTTAGCACATGACATGAGTGGGTTCAGGAGATGCTGTGGATCACCACAACAGTGGAGGAACATTTTGCAGAGAAACTCACAGAGCTTGTCTGGCTAACATGCCATTTACCATATCGCTGTTTTCTCATCAATATCATTGTAACTTCTGTGAGTGTTGCCACGATTTCTGTTTATATTGTGCAACAGTTGAGATTCAAAGGGAGATATTTATTTTCCAGGACACTTAGGTCCTAATCTTCCTCCTGGTTAACATACCGTTTAATCCTCCAACAAGCACGTGGACAGTGACACTGGTGTAGCGGCCATTGTCATGTAGGAGTTAGTAAAATCTAACTTGGCGGCTTCACGCATCTGGTAAATAACAAACTGAAACTACTGACTTCAGAGCATCCTACAGTATTTCTACTCTTTCTTTCTTTCTTTCTTTATTCATTCAAATAACCATTGTATATATTACAAAAAAAGAGCGATTAGAATTGTGCATAAGATGGGGTATAGAGATCACACCAATGGAGCTTTCATACAGTCTAAATAGTTAAAATTTTTCGAGCTGGCAACAGAGACGTCTCGGTTGATGTTTCTGTGTAGTATTGGGCTAGCCCAACCGAGGGGATATAATTTATAGGCCTGGCTTAATGATTAATTAGATGGAACATTGTGGGTGTGGTGTATGAATGTTAACACCTTGTATTAATTCTTTAGTATGTTACTTGTGTGGTGTAGAAGATAATTATTTAAGAATGTAATTATGTAAGAATGTTAACACTCTGTTATAATTTTTTTAGTATATTACTTGTGTGGTGTAGAAGATAATTATTTATGTAGAGATACTGCTTGTAAACCAATGATGGTAAGATGATGTCATGGGGTAGGACTGGATAAGTCTGACTTCTTCCTACTCCATTCAAGCATGTACTAGGTATAAGCAAATTGATATTGGATTAGCATTTGTTGGATATGTGTAAAATTATGTGTGTTGACATATCAACTGTCTTTACATGCTTGAAAGAATAAATCAAATCAAATGAATCTGAATCAGCTTCTCCAAATGTTTTTCATACTTCCTAAAATTCTTCAAATAACCTCACCAGTAATCTGATCTCCTGCAGCTCAAACAAGAAAACTAACAGTTTGCACTCAAAACACTGTGCTTCTGTGCTATAAAAGGCAGCCAGCCTCACCTCTTCTGTCCCATATATTCAGTTCCTTCCGAGTCAAATAGACTTATAAGAATTTTCAATTACATTATTGTCACATTAACCGGACCATCTTGAGAGCTGCATGCAAAGAAGAACAGAATTATTTATTGGAAATTATATCACTTCCTCAATCTTTTATAGACTTTTATTGTGTAGTTTTGAAACACATTGTCTGTTTACTGTGTTATATTCCTGTAAGAAGATTGGCTATCTATGTGGAATGTTGATTGTCCACTAAAAGGTTTTAGGACATTTTCCTCAGTTGTGTGTGTTTGAGATTGTGTCATAGTTCTCACCAGTTTCCATTCAGGAAATGCCAGGGCAGCCTCTTCTTGGATTTGTTTGGGTTGGAGAGAGGGTTGACAAAGGTGATTTTCCATGGAGCACATCTGAGGATCATTTAAGGTGATAAAAGTGATTGACCAGGAACAAATTCCCAACATGCCTCATGATAATTTACTGCGATACCAAATACCTCATTCAGTGTTTTCCCTTGTTTGTCAGTCTGTCTCTCTCCTCCTTGTATCTCACCCTGCCCCCGTCTTTGTATCTAAGATACTGTGGGAAAATCTAATGTGTCATATTTACTGACTTCCTGTCCATTTTAAAGAAAGACCTTGTCTTAACTATGTGCTCTGTCTCATCTTGAACACCCTGCTCCCGCCACTCTTTCTGGGAAAATGAGCATTTCTCTAAATGTTAGTGAACTTTTAGTCGTGTGTGACAGATTTGTTCACCACCACAGTGGGTGTTGTGCTGGTCCCAGCAAGTGTCTGAATGTTTAATAGACAAGGTGCTGACCTGACCCTAAGGTCATCCCCAGGATGTCAGTGGATAAAAGGTCAGAGTGAACCCATAAGGTACATTTCCATAGGGGGGACCACTTCCAGGACCGGTTCCTGTTCCAATGAATCTCTGGGGCTAGACACTTTTATTATGTTGATTTAATTGTGTCTTTACAGAAGTAGTTTGATGATATGGGAAAAAGTTGTATTTACTCAACATCATTCTTTCAAATATGGGGATTTCCGTTCCTTAGTACCATTATGAAATACCTGAAGAATGCATGTCACTGACTGCAGACTAGTTACCTCATAACACTACCACTGATTAGTCTGAATGTAAATGCACTGAGGAAACTCACCAGTCCTCCAGTCTCTTTGCGAGTCCCATAAAAACCACTTTGACCTCCCCATCAAACAATCCACCAATAATTTAAAACTCATCTCTGCAACATTTAATAGTAAAAATATTTTTTTCATAGACAAAAAAGTTAAATTAATAACCAACAAAACACTCATCACTTAATTCTGCAATGACTTTAAACACTGCTGTATAATGGGCAATACTGAGTAAGTTCATTGGCTTCAGGACTCTTCTCCACTGACAGCATGATTTAGCTGGATGTTTGGCTCTGGATGCAATTTCTCAAATGTGCTGATGTTTTGCTTTTGTCGTTCCATGTTAGCAGTATGTAAATTGAGCATCTTTAGATTTTGGCAAGTCCATCCATCCATTATCTACACCACTTATTCCTGAATAGGGTTGTGGGGATGCTGGAGCCAATCCCAGCTGACACTGGGCGAGAGGCAGGGCACACCCTGGACAGGTCGCCAGTTTATCACAGGACTGACACATAGAGACAGACAACCACACTCACTCCTACAGGCAATTTAGAGTTGCTAATCAGCCTAAGCTGCATGTCTGGGCTGTGGGAGAAAGCCAGAGTACCTGGAGAGAACCCATGCAGGCACAGGGAGAACATGCAGACTCCACACAGAAAGGCCTCATGTCGGCCTGGGCTTGAACTAAGAACCTTCTTGCTGTGAGGCGAAAGCATTAACCACTACCAGGAAGTCGAACATGAAAAAATAAGTAAACTGAAGACATCAACTTTTTTACTGTTTTTGTTTTTAGAACTGAACAAATAATCATTTGACTGGAAGAATAATCATCAGATCAATACAGCCATATGTAATCAAGGATGGAAGTAGAATTGAGACTTCCTTTCACTGTACAATACAGTTTAATTGGGTTCCTTCAGCAGTACACAAAAAAAAACAGCTAGAAATTTTTAAAAAGTATAATGTAATCAAGATTGGAAATAATCAGCAGATGCAACTCTTCTTGATTATCTGGTGTCTACAATTGTCCTACAGTTGTATTTTCCCTAAAGTAAACTGTGTGCATGAAAATAATAACCTCACATGTGGATTTGTACCTCTTTGAGAAGTAGCTTCATTTGGCTTATTGCCTGATCCTATCTTAAAAGTTTTGAAAGCATTTCTTGTGTTGTCTGATGAGCTAATGTTAATTTGTGAACAGGGTGGAGTGAAGAGATGGGAGAGAGATGAGGGAGAGGCAGAGACAGCTGTGCAGTTAAAGTGCTGAAGACCAGCTGTCTGAAGGGCTGACCAGCACAAGCAGGCGTGTGCAGGAATCCAAAAGAGTCGCAGCTGAGTCTGACTTTGTTGATGTGATAGTTTCAAGGGTTGAACTGTGGTTTGAGCAATGGGTCTATGTAGAATGAGAGAACGTTTAAGTGAAACCACTAAACAGGCCACACAATAGGCTGTAGCCCTCTGCAGTTACAGGCAGCGAAACATTACACATGCACCTTATCATGACCTAGATAGATAAAATGTGTGTATAATTAGTGACTCAAACACAGTTTGTAGTGATGATCCTGAAAATAATTAAATGCAAATGACATCTTCAACTACAGTGATGGTTTCAATGAGAAAATACAATACAAATCTTGGTGGTGTGGCCGCTGTCTGTCATCTGACCCCTACACATTTTGCCTGCATGTCTGTAGCATAACCCAGAGGATTAGGCCATAGAGTTAGCTGAGGCTTAGTGTGCGTGTTTGTGTTTTTTTTTGTGCTGTGCTGTGGTCACTGTGCTCCACAGGCCTGCATCCTAACAGGTGCTGAACATGTTGGGCTCTGATGGTGAATGGGCTCTTTGTTGCACAGAATTCACCCTCAGACAGAGCAGGCCCCCTTACACACATACAAACACACACACACACACACACACACACACACACACACACACACACACACACATACCCATCAGCTGAGGGTGCTGTGTTTGTTTTGTCCACAGTGTAACTGTCTATACCTTACTGCTATAGTTTCAACATCTTCATATTTGTTAGCTTTACGGACTATAGTTCTTTCATTAGTAAGGATGGTCAACCGTTTCATTTAACTATAGCAACAACATTAACATTAACAACTTCACTCTTCTATGAAACCTTTCTAGCAGAGTTCCAGGCACGAGCACATTAGTGAGGTCAAACACTGATGTTGCATGATAAGGCCTAGGTCACAGCTGGCATTTTAAAAGTACTGAATGGGGCTGAGGTCAGGCCTCTGTGCAGATCAGTCAAGTTCTTCCACATTAAACTCAGAAAACTGTTGCCATGTTGAAGAAAAGGCCAACACACACAACTAACACAAAGTTGGAAGAACGTTATTGTTAAAAATCACTCTCCATCATTAAGGTCTTGAGCTGAAGACTCGGGACAAATCTGTTGTCCCCGGATTTGGATGGGCTTGCTCTTAGGAGTGGAGCTGCTTCTCAGGAGGCCAATGCCTCTTTAGAATGTCGGTTTCACCAGGGTCCTCCTATTATTTGGCTGTTCAAAGATACTGTATCTTGCCAAAAAAACACATTTAATTCCAACTGATCATTGCACGATCATTCTGGTAGTGTTTCTAGAGTTTAACAAGGGATTTGGCTTAAAAACGTACTTTCCACTTTGCTACCAAAAGTTTCTTTTTGTTCTCAACTTTCAACTAAACTTAAATGGTTTAAGTATTGACACGTTTTCTTTAGGTCACCTTATGTTTATTCACCAAAAATTATATTTGAAAATCACTATGCTGGATAATAAAAACACTTCTTGTGGTGATGTCAGCATGCAATCTAAATAAAAAAAAATGAACACAAAACCACAAAAACATGCAGACGAGAAACACACCTTAAGGAAGCTCGAAGTTTTCTTGTTGAATTCTCTGTTTCTGAATGAATTTCTTTTTCTGAATGACTCTGAGACAAAGGAGGGGTAGTAACTCGCATAGGTATGTGCAGCCAGATCAGAGACTTTGTCTGATTGGCTCAGTATTCCGCAGGCCCAGTCTACTGACTGGTTAAAATTCTTGTGGCTATGACAATGGTTTCTGATTTTGAAGGCGCAGTGGAGAAAGGTTCACATCTAATCTGCAAGTTACTGAATGAGAGAATCTTTTGAGCGTGTTAATTCTTCCACCATGGCTTTATGTTTGAAAAACACATTATATATAACTATAATGTGGAATAACACATTTAAACACACAATTTTAAGCAACACATATAGTTTGATACGACACATATGTGGATCATTCTGTGGGAAGAAAGGAACAGTTAACATTGTAAACTGTGTAACTTTAAGAATAAAAGACAAAAGCAAACAATTATCAGCACATAGTCATTAAAATAAAACGAAAACAATTTACCAAGTAATCTTTGGAGTAGTACTGGGGAATTTAGGATGTCAGAATTAACAAATAGTTTATTTGTCAAACATCTTAAATAATAGGCATGTATTAGTTTACATGGAACACTCATGTGTCACTTCCATTTATACGTTTTGGATCACATTAATGTAACTTCACCGGGAGAGTCCTTACAATGCACCAAGGCTTCCACCCAAAGTCTAACGCCCAGCGACTGTACAAAAAGCCAGAAAGAAGATGGACAGGGCCTGGTGAGTGTCAAGGCCACTGTCCTGGATAAAACCCAGAGCATCCAGGAGTGCATCAGCAAGATGGCACCCAAAGATGAAGTGGCGAGATAATGTCTGAGACAGCAAGAGACAGGGACTGAAGACCAACCAGAAGACGTGCCAAGAAATAGTAATGTCCGGCATGGGATATACCACCAATAGATAACTGAGGCGGCTGACACTGGGAAATTCTACCAGTTGCTGGAAAGGGCTGGCCAATCGGATCACATTGAGGCAGTGGTCATAGCAGCACAAGAACAGGCACTAAGTACCAGATCAGTTGAAACAGGGGTCTACCAAACCAGACAGGCAGTCCCACGCAATACAGGCAGGAACAGCATACACTGAATGGCACAACCAAGTGGTTGGCACTGTGTTCAGGAACATCTGTGCCAAGTATGGACTAGACCTCCCAAGTCCAAATGGAAAATAACAGGGCTAAGATCCTGTGGTACTTCCATATCCAGACAGACAGAAAGGTACTGGCCAATCAATCAGATACCATGGTAGTAGACAAGGAACAGAAGGAGGTAGTGGTGATAGACATAGTGGTGGCAAATGACAGCAACATCAAGAAGGAGTATGAGATGCTTGAGACGTACCAGAGCTTGAAAGAGGAACTAGAAGGTAAAGGCCAAAGTGGTCCCAGTGGTGGTAGGACCACTCAGAGCTGAGTCCTAAACTAGAAGAGTGGCTTCAACAGAGCCGAGGAACAACATCAGAGCTCTCTGTCTAGAAGAGTGCAGTGCTAAGTACAGCTAAGATACTCTGCAGACCCACCAAATCCCAGGCCTCTGGTAGAGGACCTGAGCTTCAGAAAGACACACACAGTGTGGGGATATGAGATGATTTCCCCCAACCAGGAAAACAAACCATGAAAGGTGCAGTTATGTGGCATAATATTTCCCTATTAGAATACTAGGGTGCTTTTGATATGTTGTACTGAGCAATGTAATCACTGACCCACTGGCAGGTCAGTGACCTGTAAGGGCTCACATTGAAAACACAACAATACATAAAGTTTTCTCCAGACATAGTTTGTTTGCATTCACAAATATCTTATATTTATCTTGTGAAGTGTGAAACATTTGGTATGTATCACACTGAACTGGCAGCTGACTGTTATGTTGCACCCTATTAGTCACTATTTTGTTGTGTGACAGCCAGTCAGTTAGTCAGCCTAAGTGACATCATGACACAATAACAGCTCAGTTAGAACTGGTCCATCTGTCACCAATCTCTATTTGTACCATTTGAAATATATATTGATGAGATAATTGTGCACACCCATTCTTTCTGTGTGTGGCTGCACAGAAGGCAAACCAGCTGTCAACTCAATTCTGCCCAGTGGTTTTGGTTTGTGGAGACATGTTTCATTATTCACAGTATGTTTCTCATAATGACAGCTGGCATAGCAAGAGCAACTTCAGCAAAGAGGGTGACATTGAGCAAAAGGAAGATTTCACACATCAGTAATTGTGGTCACTGCATGTTGCCCAGTATGGTTTAGATGTGTCACATGCAGAAAAGAGCAGAACAGTTAATGCACAATTAGTGGCAGTGAAGACTGCCTCAATACATAAAAAGCAATCATCATTCTTCTACTGCACACTACAAATGGGGTTCAATGAAATGAGGCTGCAATTGCACAAGTCAGTGTAATTTTGGAGTAATGGAGACAGAATGCCCACAAGCCTGAAAGAGGAAGCTTTAAAGAAACTTGCTTTCCTTTATCTCTTTGTAGGAAGCACAAATAGGAAGTGAGGATAAAGAGCAAGAAAAGTCATTCAAAACAAAAGTGCTCTACTTTGTTTGTTTCACACTCTAACAATAAGGGAAACAGATACTTTGCAACAACTAATTGTGTTAATTATAATTTCTGCAATTATGTTGTGCAATGTTTCCTTGCACCTTAGAGCAACATTTTACCAGACTAAATGTTGTTAGGCCTACAGCAGCCAAAAGTGGCACTCCTGTATTCAGAAGTGTAGTGAGATTCATAGCAGACCATGTCAAAACAATTTTCAAGCAAAACATGCATTTAAATGTGGATTGGTACAAAAACAAAAAATGACCATATGTTGCATATGAAAATTCATGGAATTTACATGTTAAGCATCTTGCTTTAGTCATGCACTCTACCTGCCTACAGGTACAGTATATTAATGTTTATCCCAATTTTATTTCTTCTTTATTTTAGAGCAAACTTGCCAAAGCTCTGTATGACAACACCGCAGAGTGTGCTGATGAACTGGCCTTCAGAAAAGGAGACATTGTCACAGTGATAAATCAAAATGTGGCTGGTACCAGTGGATGGTGGCTGTGCTCTCTGTATGGACAACAAGGACTCGCCCCTGCAAACAGACTTCAGCTCTTACCTCACACTGGAACCACTGCACACTGCTTAAGCCATGTAACAGAAAACTTCAAATTAACTGATACTAAACCTGATGATGATATGGAAAATATCTACCAAATCCCAAGTGTGCCTCGACTCTCCAGCAGTCCAGCTTATGAACGCATGGACATGATATACAAGGTCCCATCCACTCCTTTATCAGCTTCAATAAGTCCAGTAACATCAGCACTTAAGCACAGCACAGAAGGACCTGAAGGAAACAAGGTACAAAATCTTTGCTTCTACAAATGTGAATCTGTGTTTTTGCTTGAAAAAAGAAAAAGCCTGAAAGTAGGTGTTATTTAGTTTATTGCTCCAAGGTCAAAGTTGGTTCTTTCCTTGGAAAGTGTTCAAGTCAAAGTGTTTGTTATACTGTATGTACAGTAAGGAAACATGTTTCCCTGCACAATGAAATTCTTCCTTTGCTGTCCACAATGAATGCCAAACAATATGGCTGCTCGTGTTGCTGCTCATGGTTAAAGTAGTAGATTGTTGGAGAAATGCAGTGTTGTAGGTAGGTAGGTAGGTAGGTACTTTACTGATCCCTCAATGGGGAAATTTCAGAAGCCCCCGCTGGCAAAAAGAGCTTACAGATGGGGACCAGGGGCCTCTCTCCATGGGGAGCACTAGGGTGTTTATGGGCCTGTAAAAGCCAAGCAGACACAGATTTCAGACACTTTTAAGTGCATACAGTAACCTATGCCACCAGGGACCCCGAAAGACAGCAGTGTGTGTACGGGTGCTTAGGCAGCACAAAGTAGGGAGACACAGTATCAACATATACTGTATATTCACTATTACCTCTCCTGCTCCAAGGGAGCCCTCTTCCTTTCTGCAGTAGCCACCTAATATTCAATGAGCAGCATGGTTTCTATTATAGAGCTATGTTAAGTGGAATAATACATGTATAATGGAGTTCTTTGGCACTCTCAGCAGGCTTCAGGGTAAGCACTGCCCCATTAATGCACTGACACAGAGGTAGTGGTAGATGCTGCTTTGATCAAAGCAAGTGTTACCAGTCAAGCCCAGTATTACAGCCTGTGTCTCGTCTCCAGCCTTCTTTCTTCAGCACAGTATCCAGTCCAAGAGGGGAGGTTTACGATGTCCCGAGCCCAGCAAGACGAGGATCTGCTTACATTGTGAGCTCCTTAATGAGCACACACACACACACACACACACACACGCACACACACACACACACACACACACACACACAACAAAAAGGATTAAAGCACAGACTTTTTATAAAAATACTGCCACTTAAGTGGGTATTAGTATCATATCGTATCATATCTTCTTTGTTGTTGTGATACTGTATTTGCAGGAATCAACAACTCCAAGAATTATGTCACGAAAATATTCACTGATTCCAATTTCGAAGCTGGAGAAGACATTTGACTCTCCAGAGAGTTTAAGTTGTAGCAGTCCAAGAGACTCTTATGTAAGTTTCAGACATCTGGAGGGATTAATGACACAAGGAACCTATGATATGCTAACCTTGAAATGCAGCCTTTGTTTCAACATATTTTACACATTTGCCACCTCTGCTAAGGGTTCAGTATACTTGAAACAAACTAACATGTCTACACAGATTGTGTAGCAAAAGCAGCACCTTAGTAGAACTGCAGCAACTTGAGTCCTCTTTCTATGTCTGTGTTATATGCAATAAGGCACAGTACTGAGTATAAATCACCCATGTTTTGATAGCAGTCAAAGCCCAATACACAATCACTGTAGTTATGTGCATAAAGGTACAAAATATGCTTTAAGCTGCTTTTTTGTGCATATACTGTAGTGTGTAAATCAGGAACTCTTATCTGTTCTGTCAGACATGCATGAGATGGATGATGCCTAACTGGTTCTAAATACAAAATTGTTTAAAACTTTTCCAGTGGTCCACACTTGAATGTAACGTGGAGAACCTGCCATCGCAGCCTCCTCTTGGCAACCTTCCTGTTCTCTCTCCAATCTCTTTGAGACACTTACTTTTCACTATATAGAAATGAATGCCTGCCTCATTCCTGAAGGTCTACTTTTCTGCATAATAACAGCCTTGTTTTTGTGCCTAGATCTATGCAGTACCACCACCCTTGACTCAGGACCCCAGCTATGACATCCCTGTTCCCTCTGCCACAGAAGCCCAACAGAAAATGATCAGTGGATACAGCACCCTTCCCAACCTCCATAAGCCTGAGTGGATCTATAATGTGCCAGTGAGTCCTGAGAGACAAAGTTCACCCCAAGGCTCCCATGACACCATTCCCTCCAAAACAATTTGCAGGCAGCTCTATGACACTCTTCCAGCACGTGCTTGGCCCAGTCAAAGAGGCTGTCCTACTTCATCATTTTATGATGTACCAAAACCCATTTCTCTTGACATCCAAAGTCTGCCCAAAGACCTGCCAATGGCCCCAATTAATGACAAGCCCCCAGCTCAGACACTTACAGAGGAGTCAATATATGATGTTCCATCCCAAGAGGAACCCCTCAACCGGGCTCTCGGTGATCCCCCCGGTGATCATATACCCCTAGAGTGCAGGGGTGACTCAAGTGATGCCCATGAACTCAAAGGGGTGTGCCTGCACCAAATGAGGAACTTTCTGGTCCGTACTTCTTTTCATGATCTTCCAGGAACTGCTGAGTTTTTATTGCAGGAGGACAAAGGTAGAGGTAGAATCCAACATTGTACAGCAGCAGGTAGTCTAAGAATCAGCACAGCCTCCAGCTCTTCCACTAGCTCTTGTGATTCTCTGGCTCTGAGTTCATCCTCTCCGGAGCCACTACGAGAGGTGACACTCAGCCAGGATGAGGCATGCCGCAAACTTCTGGACCTACAGGAGTCCATTTGCAGGGCTGTGCCCCAGCTCATGAAATTTGTCAGTAGTAACTGGAGAAGCAAAGAACATCTGAAGAAACACCTCAATGAGATCAAAGTAGCAGCAGATGGGATTGCATTTTCTCTGACATGCTTCCTAAACTTTGCTTTGGACATTAAAGGTAATGCCCATCGTTTGACAGACACCAACCTTCAGACAAGGCTCTATAAACAGCTGTCCATTATAGAGAATTCAAGTGTGATCCTACAGCAAACAGTGAGTGCTCTGAACACAGCCTGCTGGCCCCTCAGCATACTATGCCAGGAACCGGGGCAGGTCCACACACCTGATCAACTGGAGCGCTTTGTTATGGTGGCACGCACTGTTCCAGACGATATCAAGCGCCTGGTGTCCATCATCAATGCCAATGGCAAACTTCTGTTCAGAGCTCCTCAAAAAGATCCAGACCCTATCAACACCACAAGTCAGCCAGAGACAAAGAAAAGTCCTAACAGGAGCAAACAGGGAGGGGACTTAGTGGAGGATGAAAATGATTATGTAGAGCTACAGGTAAAAGCTAGGTCTTCATCATATAGCTTGCCATAGTAAATGGATGACCTTTTATCTAAGTAAGACCAAAGCCTACTTAATAATGTAACATTTTTGCTTTGACTTTTCCTCAGACTAAGGATGAAATTGAAACGCAGCAAAAGGAAGTGCAAAGAGAACCAAAAGAAAATGTCACACTAGTCTCTAACAAGGCACATGTGAGTATCTGCTACTGTATTAACACAAAGTAGGCCCATATTCTTGCATTACTATGATGAAAACAAAAATCACTTAGAAAATCTGATTTTTACTTTTCCGTCTAAAATGTAGTTACCCAGGATTTAAGAAATTTCTCATAGTCACTTTAGTCTGATGTGTGGCCACCTTCACCTTCTTTGTTTCATTCCCCTGTTGCTCAGGATGATAACAAGCATCATTCCTCTGAGTCGAGCCGTGGTACAGAAAAACATCGACCACCCTCCATGTCAGAGCACTGCCGGCTTTACTTTGGTGCTCTCCAGAAGGCCCTCAGGGGATTTGTGGGCAGCCTTCAAGATGGCCAGCCACCAGAGAAATTCATCTCGCAAAGCAAGTTGGTGATCATGGTGGGCCAGAAACTGTTGGACACCCTGTGCAGGGAGGCCCAGCGTGGAGAATCTAACCATAGCCTCCTGTGTAAGAGCAGCCAACTGTGTGCTCTCTTGAAGCAGCTGGCTGTGGCCACCAAGAAAGCGGCGCTGCACTTCCCTGATAAGCAAGCTCTGCATGAGGCTCAAGAGTTTGCAAAGGAACTGGCCCAAGGGGCACAGCACTTTCGGACATCGCTTGACCTCTAAGAGCACAAATTTGGTTGCACAGCCAGAAGACATTTTTTCATTCATCAGTCATATAGCTATGTCTTTATTAAGTCATTTCATATTCAACTGCTTTGACACCTATAGCCAAATAGTTCAATGTTGTTATAATAATGAATGCAGATGTTGGTTAAAACAATCATGTCATTAGTAAAAGTTGCTGGAATGAAAAGAGAATTTCAAATATGGAGCTGTATTTGTACTTCGATAATGTGGAGCTCTAAAATAAATTGCACATTTATGATACTGTACAATGCAGTTTAAGCATAAAGAATGGAATATAATTTTTTTAAATAAAATTTACAACAATTCTATTTTCTTGAATATTGTTTGCTGTTTGGATGTTTTTATGTATTTTATTTCTAAACTATGTAACAGGTATATGCTCCAGGATAGCAGTTTGATACTTTTTGTGAATAACTATGTAAATGTTCTAAAAGATGTGTTATGCATTTCCATTTTTTTCCACAAAAGACTGGGAATAACACATTGGATTTTTTTATATTAAAATTAACAACAAAAACTGATTATGCTGTCATTAATGTCTGTCTGAAGTGTACACACAAAAAAGTAAACCTGTAAGAAAAGAATATTTAAAGAGCCCATGGCATGTTTTCACTTGTTTTCTGACTTATCTACAATATTACAACAGCGAATGAGGTGTGAGCAGCTGCGGCTGCAGGTAGACAACTGACTTTTATACACGTCTCGCAAACTCATGCTCGTGAGACTTTGTTTTCTAAGAAAATAAACCCTCCTACTGTCCTCAAGTCAAACTGACCCATGGGTGTCATACTGCTTTCCCCCAGTAGGCGCTGCTGTGGGGGAAAACCCTCAAGTCACATGACTGTTTCCCCCTGCTATGGTGCCCTAACCTTTGGGTCACGTGACTGCAGTACCGCTGAACCCTCAGGTTAGGTGACCACTTTCCCCTGCTCTAGCCCTCAGGTTGGGTTCCCCCTCTATTCTCCCACCACCCTCGAGGTCAAACGACCCTGTGGCCATCAAAGGTTTCTTAGGCTCGTGTCAGGGTTTCTCTCTCTCTCCCTCTCGTTTTGTTTTTCTTTGCAGGGAAACGGTTATACTAATAGCCTTTTTACCGCCGATTTTGTCTTTGCTTCCTCATGCTTATGGCATGGCTGTGGGTGTCACCGCCACGCAGGTTCTATAACAGATTCTTTCTAACAACCGCAGGGCATCAGTGTTTTCAGTCCAATCCATTTTGTTGTTGAGTTGGACCCCTAGGTGGACCAGTCAATTTTCCTCACACCACTTCACAAACTCAGTAACAACGCTCCTGTATTCCCACTCCCCCCCCGATACACATCCAACAATGGCGGTGTCATCAGAGAACTTTTATAGGTGACAGTGGTGGGAGTTGTACTTGAAATCCGACGTGTAGAGGGTGAACAGAAAGGGGGAAAGCACGTCCCCTGGGGTGCCCCCGTGCTGCAGACCACCACGTCCAACACACGTCCGACACACAGCCTGACGAACTGAGGTCTGTTTGTGAGGTAGTTAATGGTCCATGCGAACAGGTGTTGGTCCACACCTGCCCCCTCCAACTTCCCCCTCAGCAGTGA
>NW_018128083.1:784139-787054 GCF_001952655.1 Monopterus albus | reverse complement strand
GAAGCTGCCAAATTGTTCTAACTCCTGTTCAGACTTTCCAGCATTTTTTCTGTACCTGTTATTCCAGCTCTGACCACGGATTACCTTGTGACCACCGGGTACCGCCTAACTCCTCTGATTCTGCTCGTGTTTTCTGTGTATTGACTATCAGTCTGACCTCTCGTTTGTGGATCCCTCGGCTGTGTAAGTTTGCTGGCTTTGACTTTGGACTATATTTTCAACCTGAGAGTGTTACTTGCTGAAACAGAATCCTGCTTTGTGTTATCGTTGTGTTTGTTACCAGTGGACAGTGTTCTGCTAAACTTCGTCTGGCCTTATAATTGAGTTCACCCCTTGACATTATCAGCAGTTTTACATGCCGATCCTGACACAGAACAACAGCATAATGATGATGATGATGCCCCGCTAAAGGATCACATGTCTGCACAACATAATTAATATGCAAGAAAGCAGGGTGGTAATAAACAGTAGGGGGTCAAATGTTTTTACTGTATTATATAATATCAGAAGGATTTTCCAGACCTGAGACACCAAAGTATCCAGACCCAGACCATAACCTGTTGTTGCAGTGGTAATATTGATGGTCTCAAATGAATATGAGACGTGCTTAGATGAGTGTGACATACACTGGGAGACTCTGATGTAACAAATGCTTCTGTGACTCATAAAACAAAATGTACTACAAATTGTTTAAATCATCAGGGGTCTTCCCTAGATGGCTGAGAAAATGATAAAAGTCATCTTGTTAATTTTATAGTTGTAATATTTAACTTTCCCTCCACCAGCTCCATTGAAATCACATCTCCACCTGCCATTGGCTCATATCAGCCTCCACATCTCTGCGGAGCATACGGATGGCAACTTACAGCAGAAACAAATCCATAGCCAGCCATCACTTTATTACCCAGATGCTGACAGAACAGTGTAAACACAAATGGGGTGACTGTGGTTCAGTGGGTAGAGCACTTGTCTCCCAACCAGAGGGTTGGAGGTTTGAATCACGGTACCTGCAGTCCACATGTTGAAGTGTCACCAACACACTGAACCCCCAGTTTGCCCCCGATGGTTAGAGCCATCGGTTGAGTTGGCACTGCAGATGGCTGTCTTGGTTCTGTACCAGAAACAAAATTGTCTATGTGTAACATACTTGGTCTAAGGAAGGTGATTATCCTCATCTTTAAATGGTAGCAGGTAATTGAGGATTGAAAGAGCAGATAGAAACATAGACATCAACAACTGTTAGCTACAAACAGGTGAGACATTTTAAAATACAGTAAACTTAAGCTGAAATTTCTTATCATGGCACCCAGACTGTGTCTTAGAAAACATGTTGCCACACTGTCATCACTTTGGCAGGATGCAGCCACTGTTTTAGGTCTTCTGATTTCTGCTAAATCTCAGAGACACAAGTCTCTTTTCCCGATATCTCAACTTTTTCTTTGGCAAAGATAGACTGACATCTAACATCTGTTGTACAAATCAGCTTTTCAGGAAGTGCAGCCTCAGCCCACACAGTCCCATCCAAGCAGAGCAGGTTATGTACAGTATAGTAACCAGCGCCAGTCCTTACAGAGGCCCCATCCTCCTGAGGATGTGGTACAGTTCCTCTCTGGGGGCCAGGGGACTTTTGGTACACACGCATGTGCAGCAGAAAAGATTGTCACTGGACCCCTCCATGTCTACAGGGTCAGACGCTAATGCATGTCTTTTCACTGAAGGGACTGTCTTTTATCTCATACATATACGATTCTCTCAGGATCAGAATTCACCACTGTTGTGTCAAATATTTCAGCCTCTTAAAATGTTATCTTTTCTTTTTATGAAGTGATGATAAATTAACATGAGACACCTCTTCTTTGTAATATAAACTTTGTAACGTTGCAATTTAGACATGCAGGGGAGGTTGCAAATATGTGAAATGAACCATTTTCATTTTATATGGTGATTACACCTATTAAGCCAAGCAGAAGAAGTTTCATACTAATAATAGGTTACAGCCTCCCCTAAATCACATTCCCTGACCGGGAATCGAACCCGGGCCGCGGCGGTGAGAGCGCCGAATCCTAACCACTAGACCACCAGGGAACCCTGAATGCAGCCAACCCCAGCTGACACTGTGCGAGAGGCGGGGTCCACCCATGTTCACTTTAGTGTTAGAAATATTACACATTAACATGTCATTTGGTACAGTATTCTACTGGAGAGCAGCAAAGGTTTACCAGGCCTGAACTACATTATATTCAGAGGTGTCTCTATATTTTTGTCCTCTCCAGCTACATACAATACATGAGGGGGTCAGAAAAATAGGAACATCTCTGAATATAACGTAATGTGCATTTAAGAGTAATAATTGTCCACTTGTTATGTCTGTGGGTTCTCTCACGGAGTGGTGAGAGAGAGACGGAGAGAGAAGCTGGACCCAGCGCGCAAAATGTCGATTCAGGGAAGTCAGAAGTGCTTTTATTACCAATTAAGGCAACTACTGATGGGGAAAACAATACTGGTTTCCGACTAGGCTGCTGGAGGTTTACAGCTGAGGTGCGGTGCATAGCCCTGAATTGTGTGCTGGGAGTGACAGTGACAGTGACAGCGTAGCCGAAGAAGCCACAGAATTATGGAGATAAAATCCTCCATACAGAATGGCCATTCCCTCATAGGAGAGACAGAGGGGAAGATGCGGAAACAACCAGAAACAGTCTTCCTTTAGATGTCGTTGACGACTGTCTGAAACTGGAGTGGCCCGACTTCGTGGTCGCAGATAAACACATGCGTCTGTCAGGGGTTTAAGTAGAGAAGAGGGTAATCCGGGAGATGCGCCACAGCTGTGGGTCAAACCAGGGGGTCTGAAACAGAGAGACAAAGGGTAAGAGAAAAGAGCGAGAGGGGCAGGTAACGGGGAGGGAACCGGACACCAC
>NW_018128083.1:761832-784071 GCF_001952655.1 Monopterus albus | reverse complement strand
TAAAGGCAGATAATCCAGGTATTCAGCAGCGGGTAGGGCATGAATAGTTGGAGAACATGCACGGCGGTAGCTCTCCAGGACCTGACTTGCCCACCCCTGCTGTATACTGTAAGCATTACTTACTCGTAATTACGCATTTATTAATGCTCTTTAAAAATGTATTACAGTGGTGAATAACCATTACTTAACTTTAATTACTTTGCTTGGCTTTATTTCACATATTTTCATTCTACTGTATTTTGTATTTTTACTATAATTGAATGCATAAGAATGGCTTTTTGGCTTTTTATGTCTCCATGCCCGTGGTAGCCATGGCCAGAGGCATTATGTTGTCAGGTTGTCCATCCATCCGGCCCATTCTCATCAACGTTATACCTCAGGAACTCCTTGTGGGAATTTGTTTAAATTTGGCAGAAGTGTCCACTTGGACTCAAGGATGAACTGGTTACATTTTGGTGGTCAAAAGTCAAGGTCACAGTGACCTCCCATCTGTCCCATTCCTGTAAATTTGACTAGCTGGCAGAGGCTGTGACTTGAAAACAGTAATTCAAAATTTTCTCTTGCAGAGATTCTGCACCTAAAGAGCATTGCACATGTACAGATTGTACATGTCCCTTGTGTTTTTATCTTTGCTATGTACAGCTGAGAACGTATAAAGAGGAGGAAAAGATGTAGATTTATGAGATATGAAACAATGAAGATGGGTCACTGACGGGTGCGAACGGCACATAACATTAATAGTGATTATCATTTACTAAGGACCACTCGACAGCTGGATCACCTGTCAGTACTGCCCTAAGGTCTGCTTCTTTTTTCCACAAGAGGAGACATGCCTTGTGTGACATGCCTAGGATGTCATCCCCATATGACATCACAGCTTTACATCATTGAAAATGTCCTAAAAATTATTTCTTGAAACGAGTGGGAACCCTGGGTGACATTGCCTTAAATTGTACGTGGGTGGGATTGTGTGTTCATGCAGGGACTGAAAGCCCAACTGCTGGGAATTGTGGTGCATAAGGCGCATCCAGAAGAACAGAAGGACTCTGGTGATCAGCATTGCTTCTGGGAAGAAAAGTCATATTTTCGGTGTTTATATTGCACAACTAGCGACTATTTCTGTATTACATGCATAGGTGCTTTTGTCTCTCTAGTCCATAGGCAGGTGAGAAATTACAGGAGAAATGTGAATAAAAGAGTGGAGAAATATTTTTATTAATATTAGTAACAGTAGTATTATTATTAATACCAGCTTTTAGCGAAGTAGTAGTAACATTTGCTATAAGCAGCCCAAAAAATGGAAAATTCTAGTCTTAGTAACAAATAATCTACAACATTACTTCTACAGCTGCAACAAGCAACCACCTAGCTCTACTCTTAGTCAGATATTAGTACCTAAGCAACAAGTACTTCATAGAGAAGTGCCTTACCCCCATTTAAATATTTTCTAGCAACTTTATGAAGAGCCTCGAATTGTTTGGTAAGTAACTTAACAACCTCCTAGCATCACAAAAGCAGGCAGTTTAAGCACCAGCTGTACCTTTCCCCAGTGATTAGATTATATCACATAAAATGGAAACACGATTACCACTAGATTTGTACCTATTCATGTAAATAAAACCCTATTAGTTATCATATAGAATCAGGTAGTAATGACATCAGCAAATGTAGTAAGAGAACAATCAGCTGATCATCATATCTCATCTTTATACTACAACAGTCCATGTTTAATCTTTTAAATCAGACAGTGTTCTTTTGTCAGGAAAGCCCCTAGAAGTTGTTTTACAAACAGTCCATAAATGAAGCTCGCATTGTTTAGAAGGCTCATGGTCTTTTTTCTATTTCAAATTGTAATTTGTATTCCAAGAAGACTGAGTTTAACATTTTCAACTGCTGATTGAATGCAGGTGTTCCAACATGAAATGTCTACACCAGCTGGTGACAGAAGTTCAGTTCAACTGCTGCTCAAAACCGGTCTTCTTCAGGAAGCTGCTCTTCTCCTTCTGCTTTTTTCACGGGCATTCTGATGGAAAGGAAGAAGTTTCTACAGCTGGGCTGGAACATTGTCTATGGCTTCAGTGATGCTGATTTTGAGGTCAGGGCCTCATCAGTGAGAGTTATTGGAAAGAAGAGAACAAAAACACAAAGACCAGAGTATTGTCCAGTCTAGTGATGATGCTGGTGGTGGAGTCTACTAAATGAGAGGGTGAAGATGATCATGATTGTTGTTGTATCTTGGATAATGGTGGTAGTGAGTGAAATATATGTAAAGCTGATGTTTTCTATCTTAGTAATCCTCACTCAACTACAAACATAAACTTAAGTCAAACAGAAAGGCCATTATATAACCTGTCAGAGTAAAGGCCAATTAAACTAATGGATAATGATAATCTTGTTCAAATGCAGGAGACTTAAACCTGCTTATCCCCATAGTTAAAATGTCCTTCTCTCTAGTCTGTCTTTACCTTTAGTTTGTAACGATCGTTTTCTTGGTGACCCTCTTGATGACTATGAGCAGATTCCCTGTGATGCACTGAGGTACCTCATTGCTGGGGTCAGCTATGGAGGCCATGTCACAGATGACTGGGATAGACACCTTCTAACCACATACATCAGTGACTACTTCTGTGACGCTTCCATCAACCAGCCCTTCTTCAAGTGAGACATTTAATACACACACATACTGTATATTCTGCCATATCTTATTGTTGTAGAACACTGTATTTACCTGTCTAAATGCTATAAACTCAAATGCACACTGCTAATTTATTAAGTTTCAATAAACAAAGTCATGTTGTAGTTGTCTGGCAACATGACTTTTAGTTGCAATGAGTTCAAGGAAGGTTGGCAGCACCACCAAGTGGATAGTCCGATTATTACAACCTAAGAAACAGACATTTTGGCCTTGATGAAGACTGACAAGAATACTTGCACAAATCCTGTCCATTAACTGTCATTTCCAACCAATCATTTTACATAGAAACATAGAAAAGTTTCAACAAAAACTGAACATTATAACTATCATGAAGGAGGATTTTCTGTAGAACTGTTGCATTAAAAACCATACGCTGCACATGCTGTTCACTATTATAATGTAAATGATTCTGTTGTCACACCTATAGATTTTTCTATTGTCATGTAAATAAGCTTTTGCTTTAAAGCAGATATAGCATAATACATTATCCCATGTATTATGCATATATGGGCTTCACAATCATGTCTGTGTTTGATATTTTATCATTTTATTTGAATGAAAAATTGTTACACATGACACACCTATGCTGATGTTCCTTTGTTCTTCTGTGGAGATGGCCCTTTCTTTAGGTCCTAAAAATCTTAAATTTGATTTTAAAAAGTGTGTAACAACCTTGATAATGTACCATGAAGAGTTTGTGACAGAGGTGTATTTGACATGTCGGCAGTGTCAGTTCCATTTACAGCCTCTCATGTTTCAGGCTGACCAGACTATATTCAGAACAAGCAATGCTGAGGCCTCCATATAGTTACACAACACTGGCAGACAGTCAGTACTGTAAGTAGCTAGAGATCTAGGAATATGTAATGTAGTTCTTTATCCAGAGTGCAGCATTGTAACAGTTTAGGAGCAGTCTCAAGGGGGACCTCCAGAACTCAGTATTTTTGTTGCTATTAGGATTTCATCCTCTTCTGTTAGTCCAAGACAAAGTTCAGGCCACTTCTTTACACGGTGCTTTTAGGTATTAGAGCAGTTGGCAGATGTTTGTGGGAAGATCCCAGCACTGATTGATTATGAGGGTACCTCATCCCTCCTCCAGGACAACTCTTCACTACTTAATGTGGTCCAGAGATATAACTCTCTGATGGACACCATCATGTATGGACTCTCTCTCTCTGTCTGTGTGTGTGTGTGTGTGTGTGTTCTTCTACTTGCTACATAGTGAGGACCAAAAAAAATGTTTTTGATACAGAGTGAGGACATTTTGTCTGGTCCTCACCAGTGCAAGTCTCAAGGGAAGAGGGCTTTACATTGATAGATGACTGATGGTTTACACAGATAAAGTAAACAGGATGACTACATGGGAAATAACATGGGGTGGAGGAAAGAGCACACATCTGAGTGAGCTCTTTTTTTCCAAAAATGTTAATTAAAACATGATTTGCAATTCGTCATTACTAAATATTTATAAATTACACAGGGGTTTTACAATTTTTAATCTTGCACCGGCAAGGCTGTGTAGCATTTTAAATGGTGAATATGGAAACATTAAATGAAAAGTAAACAAATGAAAGTCAGTTTTAGGGTGATTTGGATCATGCAGGTACAGTATTTACTGTACATAACACTATAAAGATACACAAATACCATTTCAGTGTGTTTGTATTGGCTTGGGAAGACATTTACCTGTTAAATAAAATGAATTGTGTGTGTCAATTTACAGACAATTTGGTTGAATAATTTATGAGGTTTGGTCAAACAGTTTCAAGATGATTTACCAACATTGTGTCTTGTGCTAATGGGGTGGTCAGACAGGGGTGATTAAACCAGTCACTAAAGTGTAACTGATTGCAATGCAGAAATCTAAAGGAAATGTGCTGCACCAACATCAAATCAGCAACAGGTGGTACCATAACAAACTGTCAAGAAAACCTAACTTTATATAAGTGTCCTGGCATCCACAACTCAGCAGCTTAATTAACAGCACTGTGTTGGTTCATAAAATGCACACACTGCAGAGTGCACAGTTATTCTAATAGGTCAGACTAGAAAGCAGTGACTACTAAACACCTGCAATAAAAGGAGTAAACATGACTAAACTGTTGCTGTATCTGTGTATGTTTGTGTGTTAGTCCATCCCTAGTGGAGCTGGAGAGAGGGATCAAAGGTTTAGTGGTGATGTCACCCAACTTGGAGGAGATCTTTAACTGCATCTATGGTGCCACCACTGTGGGAGAAGGTGCCAGATACACACACACACAAATCACCCACAATAACCCATACAGTTTTCTCCAACACAAGTTGTTCTGAGGATACAGACATGAATTAAAGACAAATATGCTTTGTTGCTTTCATTTATTATCAGTATTTCCTGTTTATCTTTTCTCTTCTGCTTGAGACATTCTCAACTGCTCATTTCTTATAATGTATAGACACAAACACATACACACACCATATGAGTGTTGTAGGTGCGGGACCCACTGAAGTGAGAAATCAGACTGTACCTGTTATCTTCATAATGTGGGCAGACACAATAGAAAGAAGATCTGCTGCTAGCATGAATAACACAGATGACTGATCTTTGGAGAATCAAGCGGACTTAAATAACACAGGACAGAAAGAGACTATGCTGAGTCAGGAATAAAAATATAAAAGGAATGCTTCGATAAAGGTAGCAAAGCATGACAACACCCAAGGTAAAGAGTAAAACAAATGGAGCCTTTGCTGGTCTGGCTGTAATGTACTGCATAATCAAGTACTGACCAAGTGTCTTTTTAATATTTAATATTGTCATTTTATTATTTTAATATTGATGTCAACTTGATGTAATTTTATTATGATATGCAACAATGTACAAAGAGAACTGTATAGGGGAGAAGTGTCAAATATACTGTAGCATCAGAGGGCATGTATTCACATGTATTCATTTCAGTACATGATTTGAAAAGCCACAGGGACATGTGACTGGGTTGTGATGGAAGAAATTATGTTACAATCTGAGGGTCAGAAATGTTTTCAGATTAATTGTATTTTGTATAAATTATACAAATTTAGGAGGTTGGACACTCATTTGAAGGTAGGTTGCTCTGTGTCATGTGTAATTATTCATTCATGTGTAATAATTTTAATGTGTAATTAAAATACAGTTACTATAAAAATGATGTTATTACAAAGGGGTTATATCTGAATATATTCTTTTTGGTAAAATGCTTGTATGTTTATATAACATTCATTTTTTGCATCTTTTCACCGTACAGAACGCCTTCTTTTGGCATGTTTAAACTTAAATTTAAGTGCAACAACATCATAGGTAGGATGGCTAACAAGGAGCTGTCTAGACAGGCTACATTCATTTAGCATGCTCTTATAATTTTGAACATCGCTTTTGATTTGTTCTCTTCTTTGGCTTAGCACCAACTCTCCTCTATCAAATCATTGTACATTGCTCTAACCAACCTGAGTCTTCTATACCTGGCTGTGACCAGCCAACAATGCCAAGGCAGACAGATGGTGGACAAAAACAAACAAACGAACAAAAAAACCAAAAACCTTTTCAATGCTCGAAATTCAACAATATTTTCTTCTGAAATCAGAAAAGGGTTTTTCTTGGTTTCCGTTCAGTTGGCTACAGGCTGAAGAACCTTAAATAAATGTTTTACAGTAGAATTCTGTTGTGAGCTTTACACTGCCTGGGTTAAATGTGTATTTTAGGACATTTCAGCTTTATTGCCCAGTTTAAAACACTTATTAGGAAAGTAATCAAAAAGTAATTACAAGTAATAGATTACATTATTTTAAGCGATTAAAATAGTGACATTACTTATTCAATTTTTAATAGGATAACTAGTAATCTGTAGCATATTACATTTCATAAGTAACCTTCCCAACACTGGCAGTCTATTGGTAGCACTTATTCTTTTTCCTGACTATGGTGAACTTTTTGAAATATGCAGAATGACTCATTTTAGGTCGTCATCTTCTTCTTCTTCTTCTTCTTCTGTTTTAATGAGGGTTGGCAAACAGCTTTAGGTGCATTAAGGCCACCTTCCAGACTGGAGTGTTTGGTACCTATTACCACACCAAAATAACCCCACTCAGTTCACCTTATATTATCTTGTGTAACCCGGTGCTCTCTAAAATCCTAATAAGTTATTTTTAGGTCTGATGGTAGGTGACTTTAAATTCAATTGGAACTTAATATTTGGGGAAACCTGCTCACTGTTTTTTTTAATGGTGACCTCAGCACAAATCAGGAGAGGAAACCCTCAGACCCAAAGAGCCACACTTGTCAAGATAGTTCTCAGCCTCGACAACCCTAATTCTGCTCGATGCAATGGCTTGTCACTGGATTCAAAAATAATTTTTAAGTCAGCCCCAAGGTGCCCCTATATTTCTCCTACATTGATTTTTTGTCGGCTTTTTCTTTGCTGCATGCATTATACTTGGCCATTGTTCATGTTTACGGGCTTTCCTATTGTGAACACGGTTAGCCGTTGTGTTCACTGTTTATCTAGCTAAGGTTGTTAGCGAGATTCTGTCAAAGATGTATATCTACGAGATTCGGTTCGCAGACAAACATCACACGGTTACTTTTTTGACATCCATATCCACTGGCACTAATGACAGCGTTGATTTATTCTTACCTGGATAACTAAACTATTGCTTTTTACTATGAGAGCGGTGTGTTTGCATGGCGTTTGCCTTTAACTACAAAGGAGGCAACAATGAACCCTCTTGCTTCACTCATATACCCGTGTACGTTTGTGTGCGTCATTCCGTCATGTCTTCCTGTCTCGCTCTCTCTCACGCCGGACAGATTCACAACCTCAGACATGGCTCCGTGAACCGACACATGGCAGCTAGCAGCCATGAACCAAAAGCCACAACTTACCAAAATTAGCGATGCCTAAATAGCAGTCTTTTTTCGTTTATTTAAAAAATTATTCAAACTCCTGCAATATCCCACAGGTACCAACTGGTTGTCAGGCACTGGAAGAGGCAGAGGTGCACTGCATCCTTCGTCGGTTTATTTTCCTTTGGCATTTCGGGTTTTTTTTTTTTTACTGTCCTCTTTAAGTTTACCGTCTGTATAACAGAAGCTCAACATGGGTGTCCAAGGTTTCCAAGAGTACATTGAAAAGCATTGCCCCAGCGCCGTGGTGCCGGTGGAGCTACAGAAGCTGGCCAGGGGGAGTATGGTTGGAGGTGGACGGCAGAGATCCCCTCAGAGTCCGCTGAGACTGCTGGTTGACGCCGAGAACTGTCTTCACCGGCTCTACGGAGGCTTTTACACCGACTGGGTCAGCGGGGGCCAGTGGAACCACATGCTGGGCTACCTGGCCGCCCTCTCCAGGGCCTGCTTCAACGGCAATATTGAGCTCATGGTGTGCTTCAATGGCGCCCTGGAGAAAGGCCGCCTTCACGAGTGGGTCAAGCGGCAGGTGAACGAGAGGCAGACTGCCCAGCAGATCATCAGCCATGTTCAGAATAAGGGCACCCCGCCACCAAAAGTCTGGTTCCTTCCTCCCGTGTGCATGGCCCACTGCATTCGACTGGCGCTTCTCAGGTTCCGCGTGGGGGTGAGTGAACACTCGTCCTGGCAGTGCCCGTTGAGCACAGCCGTTCTGGACTGCCACTAACAGACATTAGCAGGCTCCGTGGTTAGCCAGCTAGCTGGCCACCGCGCCAACACTGCCAGCTTCACCCACTGTAAAAGCTGCTTCCATACGCTGCCAACTTAATCAGTGTGCTCCTGGTGTCAGTGGCATGCATTTTACTCACTTTGATTTTGTGACATGACCTCAAAGTATGAATACTGTGATGGGGTTCCATTATTGATAAAAGTCCAGGTGTCCCAGCAGAGCAAAACCTAGTGAGGTACCGACAGAAGAGTCCAAGAGGACAAAAATGAGAAGCTGACAACAGAAGTCACCAACATACAAACAGTAGAGTGAGCTGATTTGTCCACTTGACAGAGAGTCAGCAGTGATTGATTTAGTAAGTCTCAAATATGACCCAAGTAGTTATACTGCAGAAATGTATCCATATTTCAGGTGAACCTCTATAGTATACTTAGCAGTGCAAAATTAGTAAAGATACAGTTTATTTTGCAAGTAGCTTTCTTCTCCTCTGGTAGCAGCATTGCAGAGCTGCTACCACCCATTTGATTTGGTTTATAGGGCAATGACTTGTTCACACTTTTAGCACAAATTGCATGCAGGAATGAGGAATGCACTGATCTGCTGTACTTGTATTGGGGTCCCAGTGGTGTGGATGGAAGTTTTTCTGTCAATTTAATTTAAATTGTTTGTTTCTGCTGTCAGTTACATTTATTAGTTTAAGGCAGGCTGTCAACTCAGGAGGCAAAAATGGAACTCTATGCTTCTCATTGCAAGTGATGTTACAAAAATTATTTAAAGAAAATATCACAAACCCTCATCATGTTGTCTAATATAAAAAAGTCGGTGTTTCGAGAGCAGTTCTTGTGACACATTCTGGATAACATTTTAATTACGTGGATTATTGGGTGTCCCCTTATTTGACTATCCAGTCAGCAGTGTAAGGCTTTTTACTCAGTCCATCAAAACTGTGTCTGGTCATCCTGTTTCTGAGAAAGCCTAATTATTGTCTTGGCCCCCTCTCAGGTTGTCCAGAGCATCACGGACCACCACCTGGAAGTGATAGCCTTATGCAAGGAGAACGGCTTCCATGGCCTGGTGGCGTATGACTCGGACTATGCTCTGTGCAACATCCCATACTACTACAGTGCCCATGCCCTCAAACTGAGCCGCAACAGCAAAAGCCTCACCACCAACCAGTACCTGATGCATGAAGTGGCTCGGCAGCTTGACCTCCACCCACATCGTTTTGTCATTTTTGCATCACTTTTAGGTTGGCCTGGCTCTTCTGGACACAGTATAAATGAAACTGATAGTTCAGATGAGGCAGACTAAAGCAACTACGCTTTAATGTGTTTTTCAGGAAACCACATACTGCCTGATGAAGACTTGGCTGCTTTTCACTGGAGCTTACTTGGTCCAGAGCATCCATTAGCATCTTTGAAGGTAAACGGTTTGTTTTTTGTTTTCTTACAATCACAGGACTGTTACGGCATTGTAGTAACAGTCAGCATATACTGTGATACACTGAGTACTGTTGTCACTAGTCACGGTATTGTTCCTGCAGTGGATCTGAGTACTTGAGCCTGCTGTATCAAGCTGTTTCTCAGACACTCACTGTTGGCATTCAGTTTCTCAACAGAATATGAAAATAGTTTTGAAAGGAGCAGTTAAATTATGCCATTAGGTTGACTCTTCTGTATGTTGTCTTTACTTATTTGCACTAAACTAAGCAAAGCTGGCAGAATGTCACCCTTCTTTTAAGATGGCTGTTGTCATCCCAGAAGAAGACATGTTTAACGTGACATCTGACACATGATACATTACATATGCACAGGAAATGCAGCACATGCTGGTGTGGCTTCCATCACAATGGCAGATGAACTGCTAGTCCTGCACATTTACAGAGTAAATCAGACTCGAGCAAAATTGGTGTGCATCATAGACAACATGTAAATGCTTATGGATTTGTATTTGTGCAAGCATTGCTGTTTGAATATTAAAATCTGTTATTAATGTTTAATGATTTAATGTTGATTAGTTTGAACCCCTCATAACTCCAAATAGTCTGTAATTATTTCAGAGTGATAAAATCAGAGTGTCGCTTTCTGAAAATGAGAGGATAGTTTGTGAACGCAAACTCCTCCTGCTGCTGCTGTTGTCGAAAGTGTCCACACACCAAACCCAATGGCATTAATTAATTTGAATTTCTCCTCCATAGATGGGTAAACAACTGTATATGTACCAATGAAAAGAGATTTATAACACTCTAAACAAAGTGGGTAATTAAGAAACCCCTGTAAAAGCGGAATTTTTTGACTGTGCCTGGATTTGTGGATATATTTTCCCTCCTGCTGCTGCACTGTGACCAGAGGATGTGGAGAAAATTACAGGGCCTGAGGTTACTGCATGTCCAGGAATGTTCTTGTACAGGGACTCACTGTTTTACCTGACTGGGTCTAACCTATAAGCAGCTGTGAAGCCCCCACAGTGGTGAATGATCAGCTCATCAATGCTGGATTCCCCAAGAGCATAGTACCTGTTTGTTTTGACTGTTTGAGACAATGTGTCGCCGCATGTGATGTGTTGCTGGTTAATGAGCGGATTAACAATCCATGATGTTATTGTCTGTGCTTTAAACAACTTAATTCCAAAGGTTACTGGTTGTTCTCTAAATCATTACCTCATTAGTGTGATTGAGAGAAGGAGGGCGTATTCACTAATTTTGCTTCAGTCAAATCTTAACAATTTTATTCAGACACCTCTTAGAAATACTTCACATTACTAGATACAGAGATACTAACTACGCTTTCACTGTGACTTTGAAGTGCTGAGAAAACTATAATGTGCAGTATAAATGAATAACATTTTGGATTCTGAATTAATTTTGGATTAATTCGGTGACCATGGTGAACAGTTATCTCCTCCTACAATGAAGTGTTTTGAATTCCCTACAACTCTAGTTTGCACCTCTAATTGGCTTGTTGTCCATTGCAATGGGTGAGGCTCATGGGTATTGTAGCATTTTAAATGGCAACAAGTCCTTACTGTACACAGTAATGTAAAAAATCTGTAATTGATGGTCTCCTCAAATCTTCATTATGTTGTTGTTCCTCAGGTGCGTGCCCACCAGCTTGTGCTCCCACCTTGTGATGTAGTAATCAAGGTTGTGGCTGATTACGTCCGCAACATTCCAGACATCACTGAACTGGAGGTCATTGCCAAGGACATTTTCAAGTATTCACAGGTGGGAGGAATATAGAGCTGGACTGATACATCAACATAGGAGTGGCTCATTATTCAGAACTGGACAGTCACTGTCATCTACTCAAGATGATGGATATGTTGCAAATTGTTTTTGATGACACTTTTAGAATCCAAACAGGTTACATTTTTCTCTTTTGTAAAACCTGTTGTTTATGTGGGGTTTGTAGCATATCCAGGCTTCATAATGTTTGTAACATTCAGTTTGGTATAAGATACAGATGCAACAAAAACACCAGCTTTAAACAGAGGTTTTTCAGTTTTTCCTTCTGTGCAACAATTTTGGTGACTTAGTTGTATTGTGGAAGTGAAACTATTGCCACAAGCCTGAAACAAGAATAATGAGCCATAAATGTGCTGCTCTGAAAAGAGGAAAAACTGAATATGTGGCTTAATCCTGCTGTATAATGTATAATCATGGATTATTACCAGAATCACAATTTCCTTTTCTCATTTGAATTTTATAACCACCTATAAAATCTGTGCATTTGTTTTCTCAGTGAGGAAAATGGCATCCTAACAAAAAACACATGTCCAGTATATGCAGGTAGTGTGCACTGGAACAGAAGAATCATAGCTGAATTAACATAAACTGAAGAGAAAAGGGTATATATTTGGGTTTCCTTTGTCATTCTGACATTGTTTAGACTTGGCAAACATTGCTTGAAAGACAGTTATCTAGATTCTACCATTTTGCTATGGACTGAAAAGTAGGAAGTGTTTTATAAGCTAAAGAGTGAAATAGTAAATCCAGTCCATAACTAACGACACCTTTGCCTTAAGTATTTTCTTCTGTAGACATCAGTCTGCTCTCAGCTTGTGCACAGTGTGATATGTGCTTTAATATTTTTCTTTCAGTCTTGCACTGATGACAAAGTCATCCGCTTCAAGAAGGCTGTGGAGTACTACTCACAGGCCAGCAAACCCCCGTACTGCCCTCCACAGTTAGGTGGGTTTCTGTCTATCTGATCATTTTATCACTGTGATGCGTGAAGGCTGCCTTGAAAATATCTGGTGTGATTTTTTTGATAGATCAATGGTACTGAAAAGAAGCAGGGTTTGATTTAGAACTGATCTCTGTGTGAGTATCAGATGTGGATTAAAGTGACTGTACAGTGTGTTCCTTGTGATTGCTCTGAGACTGCTAGGCGCTCATACAAATCAGTCATCAGTCTTCTCTGCAGTGAGAGGAGAAACTGAGAAATGAAAATGCCTTACGCTGTGTTCCTACTGCTGCTGTGGTCTGGATGTAGCCTGTCAACTTCTCAGTGTCTCTTGGTCTGTGGCAGCAAGCCTGGAAAACAAAAACTCTTATTGACTGGTCTGAAAATTCATATTGTCTGTTAAATGTACGATACAATGATCAGAGCAGTTCAGGGAGTGTACAGTGGGTTTTTACTTAGCCCACTGAAAACTGCTGCCCTGCCATGGCCGAAAAGACCCTGTGAGAACAGTGAGAATGAACCAAAACAGCGAATAACTCGGCCCAACCACTAAACGATAAACTGGACTCACTATAACACTCAATAAAGCTGATCATTCTGTAGGTTCCTCACTACCAGAGATCCCTCTCTCAGTGTGATGATAATACATCGGCTATAGCCACTTTAAACCTGAACCACAGCTGTAGCTAACACCTCTGTGTTTTAGGCCACTTCATGCTTTCCATGTGTCCACTATGGTCCAGTGACACAAATGTCATCATCTTCCCGGGTCCATGTAGACTATGTGCAGACATCTTTGTACAGACCAGAAATTTGTGTCTGTGCAGACTGTCTGCAAAACAAAAAGTCCTGACTGTGCATATACCACAGTGCTTGAAGAACTATATGAATAGGAATGCAAGTTTGTCCATGTCTGCACAAGGGTATGCAGAAAGCATGAAAAGCCCTTTAGTTCCAGCTCTGTTGGCCAGGTCCAGCCTCTTCAGTCTGCATGCTGAAGCTTTTTGTCTTTTTTTGTCACAGTCAGACCAAAAGACCTGGGTGTGCCTGCTGCAGTGTCATCTCCAGAAATGCTGAACATTCCACAGGTGCCACTGCCGGCAAAACCAATCGTAAGACTGCCGAACACACCGAGTACAAGCGTGAAGTACTGTAGGTGGCTCAGCTTTGTGAGATTGACGTAAGATTTTCCTTCTCTGTCTTCAGGCCAAGCACTTGTACCCAGAGCCTGTGGTGGAGCACAGTCTGGCTCTGGACACAGGGGAGAAAGGGCTCCCAGTGCAGAACAGCTTCAGCAACATTCCTCATGAAGGGAAGCACACACCGCTGTATGAGAGGTCCTCTCCCATTAGCCGGGGCCTGGCTGACAGCCCTAGCCACACAGAGACTCCTTTCTTCAACGCCTCCTCCACATCCTCTTCTTCTGAGAATGACGAGAGCTTGGGCTCAACTGCCAAGTGAGTTCAGCACTACTGGTTCTGTCTATTACTGTCTCCATTCATAGAGAAGCTCGTTTCTCTTCTCACACTTCTAGAGATCATCAGTCTGTCATGTACATTGTCCCACAGCCGGGCCTTTTCTCATTCTCTTGGGTCGTTTGTCCACAGTGAAGACCAATGTTTTGCCATGCTTTCAGAGCACATATTCTGCTTCATTACATTAGTTTCGCCCTGTTTGTAATCACCATCCTTAATAGTGACAACGTAATTCCCCTGCTGTTACTGGAATAAGTTTACAGTTACAGTTTATTAGGAGATGGTTGCTTGTTTCCTAAATAAGCTTTGTTAGTATTTTGTTCTAAAACTTCTTTTAAATTTTGGGCATGAAAGTAGGTTTTAAAAACAATTTGTAGAAATGGTTGCAAGGTCATGAGCACCACCTGCAGCAAATGCAAAAATGCTCTTATGCACTGCTCATTATTTGGCTCCTACTGTTTAGAGAACCTTGGCTTTAGTTTGTGCTGTGGTTGATATAGAAGAGTGATCAGCTGATAGCAGGAATATCACTGTGCTCATTAAGAGTTCACCTGTTATTTAGTTGAATTAAAGTCACAACAGCAGTACAGCAACATTGGTTTTGCCGAGACTTAAGTGCTTTTATCACCAAAAGGGTTTATACTCTGCACAAAGATGCCCAGCTCAGAACTGTGTTGGATTTGGAACATATTTGGAGCTGCACAGCAGCCACACAGTGATTCAATGTGAACTGCACTGGGGATGAACATAGAAAGCAGCATCCACCCATCAGCCTCAGGCAGCTGTAATTGGCTTTTGTAGTATGAACATTAATAAGCTAGTCTAGCTATCAGTGAAGGCATCTTGGCAAAATGTCTCTACAACCATTTGATGAATCGCCATGACATTTGCTACAGACATTCATGTCTCCTCAGGATGAATTGGTGATCCCCTGACTTTTTTAGCTTATTCAACAGTTTGGCTTATGACCAAATACCTGCAAAACTAATGACCCAACAAGTCTGTAGTTTTTTTTTCCTCTCCACATTTACATATGCTAGCATGCTAAAAGAATAAACTAAGAATGTGGTCATGCTGAACATTATCTGCTAAACATCACCGTGCCTAAGTACAGCCTCATGAAGTTAGTAGCACAGCTGTTCAAGCTCAGCTTTATTTGGCACCCAAGGAGCAATTTGTTGTGCAGCAAGAGAATACACCCACAGACATGAAGGGACATGTACATAGCAGGATGTGAATGTGAACAGTGTTACGTAGAGTTAATCACAGCCTGGCATGGGTCTTGTTTCCCTCTAGATGCCAGGCTACTCTTGACTCTTAGTCTTGTTTTCAATAGTTGATTCATTAATTAACTGTTTTTTTTTCTGACAATTTTATAGTGAATATTTTTAGGTTTTAGGTAAAATAGGCATTTCAATACATTTGTAAAAACTGATGTACTGTTCACTGTTTGGAGAGTTTATTCCATTAAATGATCAAACAAGAAAATAGCTGGCAGATTAATTGATTGTGAAAACAACTGTTGCCGCACTACATCTGCAGTTCTTTTTCTTGGAGTACTTGCTCCCTAGGAGACTTTCTGCTAATGTCAAATATCTGTTGCATGTTTCTGCAAGCAAATAATATTGATATTTCATATGTCGCAGTGTAAATAGTCAGCATCATTTCTATTATACTCTGCCAGCCAGATGATCAATTGTTTATATTTTTGCTGCTATGTGATTCATATGTATGCAATGTTTTTCAGTCATGTTAGTGACCATAAGGAAGGATGGGAGAAAAATGGACATGCTCCTCACTGTGAAAGCACATCAGAGGGAAACCTGGGAGAGCAATCAAAAGTAAGCTCACCATCAGGAATACCACACAATGAACATGATGAGAAATCTCACCAGGTTAATAAAGTGGACGTGTCATGTGTCATCAGGCGGACCTCTGCAAGACCTCTGCTGTGAGCTCTGGGTTGCAGGCTGCTGGTCTCCACAACATGATTGCCCAGATCCCCTCACTTCTCTCCATGCCCACCAGGAACCACATGGACATCACCATCCCGCCTCTCCCCGCCGTGGCCCCTGAGGTCCTGCGGGTGGCAGAGCACAGACACAAGAAGGGCCTTATGTATCCCTATATCTACCATCTTCTTAGCAAGGTCGGTGGGTCTGGGTCATGTAGGCTGATGCTGATTATGTTTGGTTTGAAGCTGCTTGTAGCTCAGATGTTGTATCCTGTTTTTTTTCTTTCTTTGTTTTTTAGCCTTGCTCATGAAAATACAGTGGTCCCTCGTTAATCGTGGGAGTTACATTCTAAAAATAACCCGCAATAGGCGAAATCCGTGAAGTAGTCAGCTTTATTTTTTACAATTATTATAGATGTTTTAAGGCTGTAAAACCCCTCACTACACACTTTATACACTTTTCTCAGACAGGCATTAACATTTTCACACTTTTCTCTCTTGTTTAAACATTCTCAAAGTTCAAACCTTCATAGAAAAATAATAAATATAAAATATAAATAAATAAAAAATACTGTATAAACGTTTTCCTATAAATAATAATGATGGATTTTAGAACTAACGAATTTAATTTCTGTACTGTACAGGAGACATGGCATGCAAAAAGCATGCAAAATTGCACACAAAAAAAATCCACGAAACTGCGAGGCCGCAAAAGGTGAACCGCGTTATAGCGAGGGACCACTGTATAACAAAAGAAATAGTAGATTTCAAGAAAACACAGGCATTCAAATGTCTAGACAAAATACCTTTAGTGAATCACTGGAGTCATTGTGCAGCACTGAGGTAACAGTGTGTCTTTGCAGGGAGAGATTAAACTTTCTGTCACCATTGAAGATGAAGCTAACAAAGATCTGCCTTCAGCAGTGCAGCTGTTTCGTCCTATCCGTCAGTATGTTTACGGAGTACTCTTCAGCCTAGCAGAAGCCAGGAAGAAGGCTGAGAGACTCGCCATGAGGAAGAACTGCCTCCCTGAATGTGAGTGTGGTGATTAGAAAGCTCCTTTATGTCACTGGGTCCCATCACGCACTGATGTTTATCGGCCTGTATCTGTCTAGCGTCTCTGGCTGAAAATTCCCCAAGCAAGTCACCAGGAGATGTCATTCAGGATGAGACATGCAGTGTGTGCACATGCCATGGGAAGATGGATGGATATTGATTATGCTGTGCTTATTCTAAAACTATCAAAATCATTATTGTGGCTGACTTTGTGCAGGCAGGATGTAGAGAAGAACAAATACAGTCTGCTGGAACCACCTTGCCACAAACTACAGTTTGTGCAGCTTAAATAGCTTTGTTCATACAGTGTCTCAGATATGTTGCACAAATCAGTGGTCCCCTAATGAGCAGACCACAAACCTTTATTTGAACCGAATAAAATTTCATTCCTCTCAATTTCAACCTTTTCCCCATGAAAAATTCCAGATGTTCATTTTAGAGGTACCCAGTGGAGTTTTTTGTGAAAAAATAGAAACATTCAGCGTTTCCAGTATGCAAATGCATACATTGTTCCATGCTACTACAACTGTCAAATGTTCAGTGTTGCATTGTGTACCAAATTAATCTTTTTTTTTCCCCCTATTATTATTTTCTACTATGTTTCTTATTTGATTGCATACATTTTCCTATTTTTATTTTCTCATTGCCTTACAAAAGCACATTGAGAGTCACTGTCAAATTCTTTGTCTTTAAACATACATGGCCAGTTGGAGCAGATGGAGATTAGATAATGTTATGAGACTACTGCATTTAAGCATAATGTTTTTGCGGATATATTGGATAAATCAGTAGTTTACTTGCCCAGTATACAAAGCCTACAGTACTATTTTCTGTTATGAATCCTATCACTGTTTAACACTCCAAATTGTAGCTGTTAGAGAAACCGCATTACTGTACCGCTGAAAACATGTTTGCTTAGTTGCTCTCACTGTTGTTAAACAGCAACATCACATTAAGTGAAGTGCAGAAGGACTCTACCTATAGTGTGACTAATGGTGAAGTTTTGAAACAAATATTGATATTTGTGAGCTTAATCCAATAACAGTGTCATGCCAGTGGCCAGTTTATTAGTCCAGCTGTGCTTCTAAGTAATAAGTAAATAACCATCAACTTTCAAGAGCAAATCTGAGATAGTATTGTTTTCAGTCCATGATAAATTTTAAATGTGGCTCCCAGGAGTGATCATGAGACACTTGATAAAGACAAACTGATCTCTTTAAATCCCTTTTTTCTTTTTGTCCACCAGTTACCAATGTCATGGTCAAAGAATGGGCCGCCTACAAAGGCAAGGCTCCCCACACTCCAGAGCTGGTGGAGGCTCTGCCCTTCAGGGAGTGGACCTGTCCCAATCTGAAGAAGCTGTGGCTGGGAAAGGCTGTTGAGGACAAAAACCGCAGGATGAGGGCGTTCCTGGCCTGCATGCGCTCCGACACTCCTGCTATGCTAAACCCTACCAACGTCCCCACACCCTTCTTGGTGCTCTGCTGTGTGCTGCGGTAAGTTGACTGCTAAGACCTAGATGAACTGTGGCTTTAGGGCACAGATGCAATATGTACACAGTCTGTATCATTCACTTTCTCTGTAAGAAGAGAGTCCAGTGTGAATTGAACCAAGGGAGTGAGGAGTCATTACAACAGTGCTGATCAGTTCCAGGTGTTTGTAACGCTGTTAACCTTCTGTGTTTTGCTTCAGGTTTATGTTACATTGGCCAGGATTAAGAATTTTGCGTCGTAACGAACTTGACGCTTTCCTAGCCCAAGCACTTTCTCCTAAACTTTATGAGCCTGACCAGCTGCAGGAACTGAAGGTGATTTTGTAGTGTTTGTTATAGGAGGAGTGTCTGAGAAGCACACACAACACATGAATGAATGGCTGTCAGTCGCTCAGGTGCTTTGTATGTACTTGCACGTGCAGAGTGATGAGAGTATTGGCCAACCTCTGCTTGTTGGACTTCTGTTGTTTGGCTTCTCTGGACACTCCTCATATGCTGCAGACACAGCAACATGCTTGGACACAAGAAGGTTTTGTTTGAGTATGTTCCTGAAGCTTTGCACTACAACATCTATTTGTAGAGCTTTAAGGTGTTCTCCTGTCGATGTGTGGATGGTTTCTCAACTCCATGTCTCACATCCCAGAGGCATTCTCAGTTGACCTTTGTTAATGTGAACCATCCACATGAGCTATGTGCTTTGGTCCTTGTATCTGTCTGCGTGTAGCTCTGTTCAGCCTGTCTGCTCTTCCCTGTGTCAGAACATGTAGGTTGTGTCTGCTGGCTTTGTGTGTTGGCTGGGTTAGGTTGTCCACTGCTGTATTGCCAGCTGAGAGTCAGAGGGCTGCTTAAGCTTGCTCTGTGCTTTGCTTTGCACTTCATTAACTTCAGGGGGAGTTGTTAGGAGAACATGCTCATACTTGTCTTTTCTTTTCATAAAAAGTCTCGGTTTCTCTCCCACAGATTGACAACCTGGACCCTCGAGGAGTCCAGCTGGCAGCCTTGTTCATGAGCGGAGTGGACATGGCTCTGTTTGCCAATGACGCTTGCGGACAGCCCATTCCCTGGGAGCACTGCTGTCCATGGATGTACTTTGATGGCAAGCTGCTTCAGAGTAAACTCATCAGGGCCAGCAGGGAGAAGGCCCAGCTCATTGACCTCTGTGATGGTCAGGTAGCTCCACCTTCCATAACAGCCTCCTCCTGGCTGCATCCTACAGTAGCCTAGAGACATCTTATGGAAATAATAGTGTACACTTTCCTCAGATACATTTTGTGCTGTTGCACAGAAGCGACTGAAGGAGTTCTGTAAGGAATGGGGAAAAACCAGCTTGATAGAGAGATTCAAATGCTTTTGTGTATCTGACCAGTTGTTGCATAAAGTAGCCATATTGTGTTGTCTGTTTCAAAAAGTTATACAAATTGTCAAATGCACAGGGTGTCAGTCGCTGTCAGACCATCTGATGAGCATCTTGTTTGAAGCATACATCAGTTTGTTTTACAGTTTGCACAAAAGGCTATTTAACAATAGTGTTAATTTAGCCAGTGTCCATTTATCTTTTATTCTTTCAAAGATAGAAATGGCGTATTTATCAGTCATCAGTAGTGAAACAGAAAACGGTACAAAAGCACAGACATGGATGTGCTCTATAGCTAAGGTCAAAAATGTATCTTTTCACCAGTAGTTAGCTTTCACATGTCAACAGGTTTGAGTGTCACAAGGCTCCATAATAGAATACAGTATATCAGACTTCACAGCAGCTGACCTAATGAACCAGTCTGCACTGGTTTTGATTCATTTTTTTGTCTTCAGCCTGAACTGGTTGCCAAGGTAGAGAAGATGCGTCAGAGTATCTTGGAAGGTCTCGGCTTCACTCGTCCACCTCATCCTCCTCTCTTCCCCCCGCCTCCATCTCCTCATGGGATGTCTTTCTACCCCCCCACCGGTTCCTTCTACCTCCCTCCACCGTTGATGCCTCCTCAGGGGAGAGGTAGGGGGATGCCTGGTAAGTGAAGCCATGAATGGTAAAAGGCCATCTAGCTTTTGTATTTGTTTTTAAAATTCTCAGACTTAAAGGATTTTTATACATTGGCCAAGTTTCTGGTGAACCTGCCTAAAACCACACCCTGTTATTGCCAGAGCAGACACCAAGGTAAATCAGTTGAACACTCAAGTTCACACTTTAACACCACTTCCTTTTCCTCTTCCTTTGAGGACTTGAAGGAATCTCATCACAAGGAGGGAAGCTGGAGATTGCTGGTACTGTGGTGGGGCAGTGGGCTGGAAGTCGACGCAGCAGAGGAAGAGGAGGCTTCCCTGTTCAGGTGGTGTCAATAGGTGGACCAAACAGAGGGTAAGATCAGATAGGGGACTGAAATAACTTAGAAGAAAGCATCTGGACATAGTTTTAGGTAGAAGACATTTCACCTCTCATCCATGAGACTTCATCAGTTCTGACTGGTGGTGAGCAGGAGGTATTTATCCCACTGGGTGGTGTTTCAGTCCTTCGACGGCCAACAATGTCCCCTAACAACTGAGTCGTTGGGGTTCCAGTCCTTTGGTGGACAACACTGTCCTCTAACGGCTGAGTTAGAGGACATGCCCTTTGTCCTTCAGGTGGAGGTGGACTGCTGACTCTGGTTCATGGAGGTTGGCCCTCCTGTGTTGGACCATGCGCTTGTGCAGCAGCTGTTTTGTTTCCCCAATGTACAGGTCGTTACACTCCTGACTACATTTAATTGCATACACCACATCACTCTGTGTTTTGTCCTTCGGATGGACCTGTCTTTACCGCAGGGTGTTCTCTGGCTCAAAGTTGACTGGGATATCGTGGTTGTGAAAAATCCCTTTCAGCTTCTCTGATAACCCAGCCACATAAGGGATGACAGTGTTATCCCCTCTTGTTTCTGGTTTCTCCCTGTTGGTCCTGGGCCTCTTCCTTGCCTTGGTGAAGGCCCACTTCAAGGCCCTCCTGCTCCCCACCAGTCAGACAGAACTGATGAAGCCTATTGGATGAGAGGTGAAATGTCTAGTATCTAAAACTACGTCCAGATGCTTTCTTCTAATTTTTTTCAGCATACTACGACCTGGATGACTGAGAATTTGCACGGACACCAGATAGAGGACTGTATGTCTGGTGTCCTTTAGCATCAGTTGTTTCTATAATTTAAAACCATGTGGACTTTGTTCTGTCTTCTATAGTCGTCCAAGAGGAGTGATTTCCACACCTGTCATAAGGACATTTGGTCGAGGAGGCAGGTATCACACGCGAGCCTTCAAGAGTCAGGCAGCGTACCTGGTAAGCAGTGATGAGTCATTGTTCACAGCTAGAATGATCAGTACTTGCAGTTCTACTTAGTTACTGGGAGTGTATGTTTTCTTTCACTTTCATGTGAATAAATCTCATTAAAATGCAGAAGCAGAACGATCCATCCTAAAATCTACTTACTTCCACACATCATTGGATAGCTTCGCAGTTTTTCCACATCTGTCTTAAAACAAATGACCATATGCACTTTGAAGCAGAATTTGCTTTTTATAATTATTGCTCTGGTTCATACTTGCCCTGAAGAAAACTACGTTCTGAGCAAAAATGAGTTCAAGACTTTGTAGCTAATGTGACACTTCAGTTGCTTGAGTCAAATAAATCATGTGGTTGTCTTACACAGGTAGCCTTTATAGTATGAAATGTCTATTTGGTAACTATCACTGCATTTTTTAATGGCCAGTATAAATAGCAGGAAT
>NW_018128083.1:742078-761816 GCF_001952655.1 Monopterus albus | reverse complement strand
CTGATTATTGTTTTGGAACAGTTGAAAAATAGTGAACCCATCCTTTAACTTGAAGAGTGAGTTCTTCATGTAACTCACTTCTTCAGTATTTATGTAAGTTAAAGTCATTGTTATGGCATCCATTCAGTGAGTGCAAATAGAAAATTGAGTCTAGGTATAATGTTTGCTGACTTTAGTTTCAGTGTTCAGATTAATAAAAGCACTTTGTGTGGCAGCTTATCACAATGTTTTTTGCCCCTTATTGGCCTGTTTACAAAGATTCTAGATTCAGCTTTATGCCAGTGCAGTACATTAATGTTTAGATTACAGTAGCACAAAATAAAACACACTGACTGTTCTGAGCAGCAAAAGACATTAATAACTTGCACAAAGAAACCAAAATCTATTTAATAAATCAGGAAAGACTGTGACTTATTAAGCAGACTTCTCATGTCATGAAAGAGGTGCATAAGAAAGAAAAACTTAATAGCCACACTGATCAGCAGACCAGCGCTACCTCCTTACATTTTCAGTCTTCAACAGCATGGATGAAACATCAGTATCAAGTAAAACACTTTACATACACTACCACAAAAAGGTTTGGACACGCTTTCCCATTCAGTTCAATAGAAAGGTCCAAACCTTTGACTGGCTGTGTACAGCAAAGCAAGCCCCAGATTGACATCTTGTCTGTCTGTGCTTGTCACTGTCTGACCTCATAACATAGACAGACAACTCTGTCTAGTAAATTATAAAACTGTAAATGATAAAACAGTGTTTACCTGTATCTCTGCTTTTGAACTTACTGATGTTACTCAGCAGTATGACAACTCCCTCTTGTGCACCAGGTGCCAAATTTCACTTGGCTGTAAGTAAGTGATATAATTCAGAGGTAAGATGGATTTCAATAATATGTGTGCATATTAGTCTATGGTTGTGCATAAATTAATACTTTAACCTGACTGTTGAAAAATGTATGCTACGGGGTCAGGCATGATGCATTAAGCAGAAGATGCATCGATTCCACAAACTGCGCATGCGTTCAGAGTTTGACTTTATTCTTGTCTCTTGAAGCCTGATGGATGTGCTTTGACAGATATGAACTGATACTTTGATTTAATAGATATGGACTAGATATATTAAAATAACGTTAGTTTTATTGATGATTAGTGAATATTATGACCTCTTTTGGAATCCGATGGGGAGCTCTCCAGTCAGCTAGCTAGCTAACGGGTCGCTAACATCTTTTCCCACCTGCTGCGGGGTCTCAAGGCATAACATTACAGCAAAGTTCACAGCAAAATCCCCGGACATCCACAGACAGTTTGAGCACCAGCAGCAAGATGTACATCTGCTCCATGCTGACAGCGATCCCATGGTAAAGGTAAGTGAGCTTGTTAATACAACATTAAAGTACAGTGGGTATGGAAAGTATTCAGACCCCCTTAAATTTTTCACTCTTTGTTATGTTGCAGCCATATGCTAAAATCATTTACGTTCATTTTTTTCCTCATTAATGTACACACAGCACCCCATATTGACAGAAAAACACAGAATGTTTGACATTTTTGCAGATTTATTAAAAAAGAAAAACTGAAATATCACATGGTCATAAGTATTCAGACCCTTTGCTGTGCCACTCATATATTTAACTTAGGTGCTGTCCATTTCTTCTGATCATCCCTGAGATGGTTCTACACCTTCATTTGAGTCCAGCTGTGTTTGATTGGATGTGATTAGGAAAGCCACACACCTGTCTATATAAGACCCTACAGCTCACCGTGCATGTCAGAGCAAATGAGAATCATGAGGTCAAAGGAACTGCCTGAAGAGCTCAGAGACAGAATTGTGGCAAGGCACAGATCTGGCCAAGGTTACAAAAAACTTTCTGCTGCACTTAAGGTTCCTAAGAGCACAGTGGCCTCCATAATCCTTAAATGGAAGACGTTTGGGACGACCAGAACCCTTCCTAGAGCTGGCCGTCTGGCCAAACTGAGCTATCGGGGGAGAAGAGCCTTGGTGAGAGAGGTACAGAAGGACCCAAAGATGACTGTGGCTGAGCTCCAGAGATGCAGTTGGGAGATGGGAGCAAGTTGTAGAAAGTCAACCATCACTGCAGCCCTCCACCAGTCGGGGCTTTGTGGCAGAGTGGCCCGACGGAAGCCTCTCCTCCGTGCAAGACACATGAAAGCCCGCATGGAGTTTGCTAAAAAACACCTGAAGGACTCCAAGATGGTGAGAAATAAGATTCTCTGGTCTGATGAGACCAAGATAGAACTTTTTGGCCTTAATTCTAAGCGGTATGTGTGGAGAAAACCAGGCACTGCTCATCACCTGTCCAATACAGTCTCAATAGTGAAGCATGGTGGTGGCAGCATCATGCTATGGGGGTGTTTTTCAGCTGCAGGGGCAGGACGACTGGTTGCAATCGAGGGGAGGATGAATGCGGCCAAGTACAGGGATATCCTGGACGAAAACCTTCTCCAGAGTGCTCAGGACCTCAGACTGGGCCGAAGGTTCACCTTCCAACAAGACAATGGCCCTAAGCACACAGCTAAAATAACGGAGTGGCTTCACAACAACTCCGTGACTGTTCTTGAATGGCCCAGCCAGAGCCCTGATTTAAACCCAATTGAGCATCTCTGGAAAGACCTGAAAATGGCTGTCCACCAAGGTTTACCATCCAACCTGACAGAACTGGAGAGGATCTGCAAGGAGGAATGGCAGAGGATCCCCAAATGCAGGTGTGAAAAACTTGTTGCATCATTCCCAAAAAGACTCATGGCTGTATCAGCTCAAAAGGTGCTTCTACTAAATACTGAGCAAAGGGTCTGAATACTTATGACCATGTGATATTTCAGTTTTTCTTTTTTAATAAATCTGCAAAAATGTCAAAAATTCTGTGTTTTTCTGTCAATATGGGGTGCTGTGTGTACATTAATGAGGAAAAAAATGAACTTAAATGATTTTAGCATATGGCTGCAATATAACAAAGAGTGAAACATTTAAGGGGGTCTGAATACTTTCCGTAACCACTGTATACTGTATCTCAGTATGGTGCCAGCTGCTGCTTAATGAAAACTGTTTGGTACTGAACAGAAACATACAGTAAAACCAGTTTTAGATGAACACGGGCCTTGTGGCAGCTGAGGTTTTCTGCTTACTTGATGAAAAAAATGATTGACACATACTGTGGGATAAAGTAAATTCATGATCTTAAGTGTTGACAAAATCATGATGACATTCAGTCCCTAAAACTGAATAGGCAGCAGCCTGCTAACGAGCTAAGTTACCTCTACCATGGATTTGCTGTGTCAGCACGGAACAGATACACATCTTTCAGCTGGCACTCACACTGTCCTTGGACATCCAGGGATTCATCATGTTGGAACTCTGGTACAGTGAACATTGCTGTAATGTTATGCCTTGAGAGCTGACAGCAGGTGGAAAAAGTGTTAGTGAGTTGTTAGCTAGCTAGCTGACTGGAGTGCACCCATGTCCACTGCGGATTCCAAGAGGGGTCATAATATTGACTAATCATCAATAAAACAAAAGTTATTTTAATATACAGTTCCAAGAAAAAGTAATGGCAATGTTTGCGATTTCCTGGTTTTCTGCATAAATTGGTCATGAAATGTGATCTGATCTTCACCAGAATCACAAATATCAACAAACTATTTCTAAGCTGATAAAACGTGTGTTCAATAAAGACATGAAAGATCAGGACTGTTGGTGTTTTATCAGCTTAGAAATATTGTATTTGTTGATATTTGTGACTTGGGTGAAGATCGCGTCATGACCAAATAATGCAGAAAACCAGGAAATTGCAAACTGTGCCATTGAAGCATTGTGGTAGGTTGACTGAGTGGCCAGGAATGTAGGAGACAGACTCGAAAAAGACATCAGGTTTTCTCAAATCAGTTATTTTAAACAAGTGCCAGCAAAGCACACATGCCAAACAAAATCACTAAACAAACTAAATGGTTTAACTTCACATAACTGAAGAAAACTCAACACAACTTACAGGCACGTGCACACCACTACACTTAGACTACCATACTACCAGCTGCTCCACCTCAGCTGATTAAGTAGCTCCTGGTACCAATCAACCCTATGACATCCTTGATGACATCAGAGAGCATACAAAATGAGGAAGTGATGAACCTAGTAAATACAAACATTTAACACACAGGTTAAGGCATTAGGAAACATACATGACTTAGCCTAGGGACAAGTGGAGTGTTCTCACCCACTTTGTCACAATGACCATCAGGCTTCAAGAGTTGAGAATAAAGTCTAACTTTGAACACTTGCGCAGTTTGTGGAATCAACCTTTCTCTCCTGCTTAGAGTATCATGCCTGTGACCCCGTGACATATTTTTGACAGTCAAGTCACTGCTGTAAATTCGTATTCATATCGAGGAAAGCACAAAACCGAAGTTTTCACTTTGTATTTGTAATTTCTTGAAGTTGCAACTTTTTAAACATTCTCACAGATAAAATACACACTACATATTTTATATATGATTTGACTTGTACAAGAGTTTAGAAGGTGGTGTTTTTGTACAACTTATTAATTTATGCACAATCACAGACCAATACACACACATATTACTGAAATCCATCCTACCTCAGAATCGCATCACTCATGCACAGCCATCTAAGTCTTAATGACATGAAAACCATCACTTTGACTTAGAGATGAGACCAGACAGGATAATGGTGACTTGAATAGGACAATTTAAGATGTATCATTGGTATTTGTGATGTCTCAGAAATTATTTGGAATGATCCTCTGCAAACTGTGAATGTACATTTCAAATTTGCTTCTTCACCAAAGACTGTGTCGCAAAGATCAAAATACAGCTGTTGTTCTTTTCAGTGTTTAATTACAGTGCCACAACAGAATCTGCAGCCATTGTGTGAGCTTTCAGCATAGTGTCAATGGGAACTGAACAGCTTCTCAGCAGAGCTCTGTGCGGTTTAAAACCCCAGTATTTTACTGTTAATTAACTAATAAATGACTCAGGCTTTTTGTTTGTTAGCAGGACCTTCAGTCCACATCTGTATTTTCTTTCTCCACGTACCCTGGCATTAGTTTAAAGTCCATTTCTGTCTGTCCTTCTGTACCAGATTAAGCCTGTGCATAAGCCTGCTCATACTCCTGAGGATGATGCAGTGAAGGAAAAAAAGAACCCAAAGGAGAAGAAACTGTTCCCTGCACCATGTGACAGCTCAAGCGCAGAGAACGGCATGGAGGACAAAGAACAAGACCAGCCAAATGGAGACAGAGAGGAACACGGGGCTCTCCGCCCACCTGAAAGTGCCTTTAGCAGTGACTTCAAGATGTGCAATACTATTCCTCACTTAAATGCACTAAACATAGACAGCAGCTGCCAAAGAGATGAAGATCTGGAAGCCGTTGTCTTACAAAATGAAGCCTAAGCCTATTTTTCTAGTGAGGGTGAAAGATGAAGAGGGCGCGGGGTTATAAATTATCTGCAAACTTAGAAAACCTACAGTCAATGTGCATTTTTCCCCTGTGACAAAGAAGCGAGACAAAGTCCAGACCCCTCTCAGTAAAAATATGATCTGTGACACACTGCTAGTGTAAGGAGTCATTCACTCCACCTCACTAAGATTTCTGTTTTTGTCAGAATGGCATTAAGGCTTAAATTTGGAAATATTTTAGTTCTTGTAGGTTGATACTCTTCCAATACATGTACCATGTACTATGATCCGTTTTGTGTTGTCACAGTAAACATATAACCAGAAAAACTAAAATGCGACATGTCCACTTTAAGTTTAGTTCATATTTAAACAACTCTGTTAGTTCAGATGAACTTCATGCAGTTTCAGCCATTTAGCTGTAAGATTTCAAGACAGGCCTCTAAAATCTGATGCAACAGATCCTGTCAAATTCTGATGCTCAACTTGGTTTCTTGAGTCAGACATAGGCCTGTAGTATTACCGCCTGAACAAAAACCGTCTGCATGGTTCACTAGGTTAAGAGTTGTGTAGTTATTATGCATGTTGTCCTTTTTCTTCATCCTTACATACTGTGCCCATTTGCAAATTAACCAGATGGCTAATGTTAGTGATAGCGTCTAAATGACATTAACCTTTAGTAAAAGATTTGTTCTGACATTGAATTTTTTTGCAATATTGATCTGTTGCTTTTAATTTAAACTTAAGTAGCCACTTTGAAATAGTGTATTTGTACTATATTGTTTGCTGTTAGAAAGAAAATTCACTTAAAATGCTTTGATCAAACTCCCCTCCCCCGTAGCTAAAGGCAACATGCTCAACCTTCTGATTGTGAGTTTCTACACCAGAATTACTTAACATTTCCACTTAATTCTCCTAAAGCTTGTCATTTTTCATTAGTGATCAGACAAAGAATCCGCTGGCCAGAGCTAAATAGGTTACTTTCTGTGTAAGTTGATCAGAGTTTCTTCCTAACTCATGGATCGTCAGACTGAACTGCTGTCATGTGTGATTGAATGTTGATGGATTGTGGTGTGGTGTATTTGAAAGCAACTTCGCTATAATGCTTAATAAATCTATATTCTTTTAGTATACAATGTTGGTTGGTTATTTATCCGTCATCATACTGTAACAGCATGGAGACTTGAACTTTTCACTTTGCTCACTGACTGGCTTCCTGCATATTTAAACATCTCTGCATGAACAAATCTGCTCAATGTTAACGGGCAATGTTATCAAATCATGGGTTTTAAGGTTTTGCCTTTTACAAGATATATATTTTCAAACTGATGTCCTAGTTAAAAAAAAATCTAAGACAAAAAGTCTCAAGATCAATGTGCACTAAGGATTTATTACATGTGATTTTAATAGAATTTTTTTAGACTGATAAATATTTTTGACATTGCCAACTATTTTTCGAGCGCTTTCAAACCAGCTCTGGATGGAGTTTAATTGTTGTTGCAAGTTTGTTGAAAAAGTGCTGTTGAGCATGTTTATTGATGGCTCCATCTTCATAACAACTGAGCAAATTTGTTCTCCCAGTGACGATCATACCATAGCTCTGGAGCGAGTAAATAGACCTGGGCTTTTCCCCTTTTTGTCTAACTAGTATTTCTGAGGTTAAGAGTTGACTTAAATGCTTGATATAAATGTGTTATTTACTTTATTATGCAGCCAAGTAGCAGCCTATGTAACAGTACTATGTAATAACAAACCAATGCAAATGGAATTACTTTTTAATATTATCAATTGACATGTTTTAAGCAAATAAACGTAAGTAAAGCTCTACTGTGCACGTTGTAACCGAGTGAATCATCGAACTTGGAAGTGATGATAGGGAGTAACCGTAAATTAATAATTTAGTTATGTCAACATAGTGTTTCATAATGATAATGCCTCTAAATCATAATACTGCATATACTCTATTAATTAAATGTTTTAATTTAAAAACACTTTAAATTTAAAACTCATGCATTGGCCTTGAGGTGCAGGAGCACTGATCACTACTAATAACAATAAATAATTTTTGACTTTTTTAATGAATGCTTTTCTTAAAATCTGAATCGGCCAATAAAAACAACATCTGTAACATAGGTGCTGCTTGTAACTGTAAAATAAACCTTTTATGTATGACCTGATAGTACAAAAACAACGTGTTGTGGCCCTATAAAAAGATTTTAAAGAAGACAAAACTATAAAAGATTTTACATTTTAATATAACATTTTTAAATGCATTAAACATTTAAAAAATTATTTAAGTTATAATAATATAATATGTATCACGAATGTGAATGAATTGTGTAATAACTAAAGAATTACACTTTTAACTGTGGCTAAAAAAAGTGACATTTCAATAGTTATTCGTCAGTAGAGGCCGATAATAAAGCGTTTACTCAGTCTGCTGGACGGAGGCTGCTGTCTTCTCATGTGCTGTGAGAACAAACACCATGATCGCTGCAGACTTGATTGCTCCGCACATTCATTCCTCTGATTTGAGCTCTGCCGAGTTAAAGCTGCCGCCTGACGTAACTTTCAAATCTGTTTATTTATTTATTTCGCAACGACACCGAGGCAACATTTTTCTTCTGGCTCCTAACATGAGCGGCTCGGTGCCGTACAGTCACCAGGGGGCATGCACATAGTAATAATAATAATCATGCATTTGAGAAAAGCCTGCTACGACGAGGCTCCATCGTTTCCACCGCTCCGCATGAACGCAGACACGGCCGTGGTGTGATGGAGATGTGCGTTTAGGTGCATGTGTCCGGCGGGACTGCCCCTGGCTTTTTTTCTGGGGAAGATCATATTGGATCATATTGTTTGCAGGACGTTGTTCCTCCTGCAGCCCCCCCAGTCTATCCCGACGTAGTTGTGAACTGAACATGGCGACTGTACCAGTATATTGCATCTGCAGATTACCTTACGACGTGACCCAGTTTATGATCGAGTGCGATGCTTGCAAGGACTGGTTCCACGGCAGGTAAGCCCGGATTGTTCACCGTGGTGTTTTTGTGACGGCTTGCATTTCTGGGAAATAAACAAAAATGGCGAGGTCTCGGTGCATTTGACAGCTTTGTGGCTCTCGGTCGCCCGTCTACATCTGAAGAGAGGCCGCTCGGAGAAGAAGAAGAAGGCGGAGTTAAATATAGCCGAGCGGGGTTGTGACATTTTTTCGCGAATAACGCAAAACAGAAACCCCCTTTTAAAAATACGCTGCTTTATAGCGTGATTTCAGTGTGGGGTTCGTCTATGAATTGCACTTAGTGGGTATTTAACATCCCCGCATAGCCCCAAACTCGCTGGAACTGCAACGAGTGGACGGCAGCGGGAGAAGCCTCGACCGACTCGGGTCTCATTTGTCTCCCGCTCCCCTTCCTCGCAGCCGCTGCCCGGGCGCATATCTCGCTTATATCGTCACTAAACGATGTCACATTCTGACTATTCTCCGAGCTCTGACCGGGTGTTTTCACGGGGACGGATGAAAATCACGACCCAAAATGTGAGCTCAGCCCCGCGCAGCCTTCCTGCCAAGGCAGCAGCTATGGCTGACAATAGCTAGTGCGGGTTGTCCTTAAGCTTTAGCGCGGAAAAGAGTCCAATTATTAACACTCAGCGAGCTGCTCTGTCATGACTTTGAGCTGTTGGTGTCTGCTGTTTTTGTTTCACTGTGATTAAACGGAGACGTGTCGCCCACCGCCGCTCGGCACTTTCCCCGCCGCACACAAGCTGTAGCGAATCCCTGCTGTCACATTGTCATGTTTCCCTCCTGTTGTCGGAGTTGTTGTTACAGGAGCGTGTCCCTGCACTCATCTGTGTCTCGGCATGTTTCACGCTGTTCGGCTGCACTCTGGGTGTCTTTCAGGGGACTGATCATTTGTTAATCGTGTTTCGTTTGGTGAACAAGCCTTTCACAGCTATAGACAGTATTTACGCGCCTGAACGTTAACCCTTTAATGCTCCGCCTGGCTGCCCGAGCTGTACGGAGCGTTATCACATAATGTGGTAGTGAACTGGAAGCTGTGGGTTAAGTCATGACCTCCAGTAACGCATCATCACAATCACCAGTATATGCAATATCATATACATATAACTTTGACATAATTACATCATACTGATGCTGCTTACTATGTCACAAACACTGTAAATGCTAACAAAATCCACCCGTTCAGGCTCCTGAGTTGGACATCAATTAAGGGGATATCTGAGGTTATTTAAGTCAATTTTAACATCTTAAAACTGTAATTGTTTTAATAATTAATTATTTATTGGTCATATACCGAAATGTAGTACTTATATGGTCAGTTTTGGGATGTCGTTGTTGTAGACTGTGATGTTCTATTTATTTGTCCCGTGTGTCGTCACCATATTTTTGATGTGAGGTGTCGTCGGATGATCACGTGGTGTTAATGGGAAAATGAAGTATATGAAAGTGACTCAATAACTAAACCTTGGGGGATCACGTGTAGTGTGATGCACCTCATCTATCTGTTTGTTACGTAGAGGAGGCAAAAGGTGCAGTTCATTGTATGCTGTAATCTGACATGTAGCATATGTGGCAAGAGAAGGTAATTACCTGTAATTACAGTGTCAAGCTGTAAAATTACCAGGTGGGTAGTTTGTGCAGTGTGGGCATATGATTACACTATTAACAGCACAGGTACACAGTAATGAAAATGTAGTAGTCTGTTAAATGAATGCCAAGATGATGTCAAATAATCTGATATATTGGAAAACATGCTTCGTCTGTTTGCTGTCATAGAGTCAGGTAAGAAGACTATCAGCTTCTCTGTGCATCCACTGTAGAGATGCATCTGAGTTGTGTCTAGTCCAGAGACTGTATATTTCACAAGCAAGAAAGACCTGCAAACCCAGGCCTAACAAAACTGAAAAAGTATAACTATAACTCTGGCTTCATCATGCATGAGTCACAGCAGTGCCCAGAAGAGAGCTGTTATGATGCGGCATGCAGCTATTGTGTCCAGCTGTTGTTGATTAGGAAATAGCAGAAACAGTAACTGCTGCTAAAATCACGGTGTCCTGCCAGAGGTCTTTGTGCTCAGTTACACTGTGGTACTCCTCCCGTAGTAATTAACACAGGCAGGTTTATTGTGAATTGGGTGAGACTGAAGATGAAATCATTTAATATTTTGTTGTCTATTGTTTGATGACTTGAGGGATACTCTTTTTTTGCAAAATGTCTTCAATATCTGATAATGTGTTTTGGTTGGATGCCTGTAAGAAACTTGAGTTATGTTTTAGAAAGGGAACTTTTCATTTGGCAGAGTTTATCTGCAGAGCATCGACAGAAGACAAAGCTTACTTGCTGTGCATACAGTAGGTACGAGTAAACTATAAATACATTTACGAGAGTACTTTTATATACAAAACAGGCTCTTCTACCAAGTCTGTGCAGTGTGACAGAGATGACAGCAATAAATGTATGAGAAAAAGTTATGGTGACGTATACAATCATATGTGTGCTCCTGTCCTGGGAATATTTCATGGGAGCTATAGTGTTTTGAATGCTACCAATTAATCATTGTTTAATTAATAGCTGAAATTCAAATAGCATGTGGATAGTATGGATATGAACACCCAGGAACATGTTTCTGTTTTTAAGAAACATGAAAGGATTTATGAGTCTGATAGTTTGCAGTGAGTAAAAAACATAAAGAGAAGTAAGTAAAGAAAACAAAGTGCAAAGGAAAGAGAATTTACAGTGAACAAATCATGATGTACATGAAGCATATGACTTGTTTGTCAGTAAGCACACTTCCACTCCACAGCAGATTAAAAAAGGGGAAAACGAAAACATCAAACATCAGGTTTGAGTAGACTGGTGAAAAGACTGTAGAGTACTGTAACTAAAACATTAAACAAATATATATATTTCATTTGTTTTCCTCATGATTTTATACTGTTTCAGATTTTACCGGTACTCTTCATCTTATTGCACCTTCTTAGTCTGAGTTTTAATGCACCTGAGTAGATGCACCATCACTTAATGCACCTCTCAATTTTTACATTAAGTCACCTTTTAGTTTGCCAGTTTTCTGAACACTGCGTAAATATTTGCATTATGAAAAGTTGACTATCGTCCTCTGCGCTGGCGAATAACTGAGGCATTATGTTTTCAGGTTGTCTGTCCTGCCCATTCTCTTCAATGTGATATCTCAGGAATTCCTTGATGGAATTTCTTCATATTTGGCACAAATGTCCACATGAACTCAAGGATGAGCTGAAGAGATTATGGTGGCCAGAGGTCATGTACCCTCACAGCTATTTCTTTCATGTGAATCTGGCTGGTTGGTGGAGGTATACAACTTCAGCATGGTAATTCTAGTTTTAGCTCTGTTTTGGTATCTAGTAGCCCCATTTGGAAATGTCTCATCCAGTCTGAGATGCCTCCCACTGTAAAGTTTACAAAAGCATCTGTGCACTGTTCTTGATTGTATGTGTAGAGCTTTATCTGATACACACTTGCAGACCTAATACCCTCATTCCCTAGTGTCCTCTTTCTTGAGGCCATTTCTCACTGATACATACCTGCTGGTTTAGAAATGCCAACATTAAAGCATCAGTCTCTTCTCCAAGCAAAGGTGAAGTCCCTATTTTACCTGTAAACCAGCATGAGTGAGGTCCCTGACCGCAAACAGGTCGACCCTCTCCCCAGACAGTACAGACATCCTTGTACTTTTATTTTTTGTTTTAAGATTTTGTTTATACATTAGATGTCTTGAGTGTTGTTTTCACCCAATACTATGGGCAACTATGGTTTATGTGTTCTTTAAGTTCTTTAGTAATTAATGGAAGCAAACTTATATAACAGACTGGGGCACTCAGACCAAAAGGCAGGTGTAAATCGGTGCTTCCCGGTTTTTAAATTCTTAACCTGTCTATACTCCCGTGTCCAAGTGTATATTTATAGTGCAGCATCTTCTTGCAGCCACGGTGGGTTCTGGTTATTTTTTAGAACAGCATTGCCAGTGGGTATTTATCCCACAGTGGTTACAGGAGGAAACCCATTCTGACCAGAAATGGTCCTGGACAAGTAATGTTTTGTAGAGCTGGTTCATCAGAGCTTAAAGCTGCCATTTACAAGATTGATGAGAGACGTGACACTGAGCCAAAGAGTAAATGTGTTGGACAACCAAATCAATGAGCTAAAAGAAACTAAAAAGCTCTGCAGAACTGCAGAGTTGGATGAATACACCATGTAGTTGAAATAGAATATTGATCAGTGTCAATAATTTTGTCCAGTCCATGTTTAGAGTTCTGTGTAACGGATCAGATTTGGCTTTTTCTCTGCGTTCTGTGTTGCTCCACTGCAAACAAAAGAAATAAACATGACAATACCAAAGTATCTGTGATTGCAGCATTTTTCTGGGAGAAGTGGTGCCTTATCTGACAGAAATGCAGCGGTGCCAGTATTTTTAGCCATGGTGTGAATATTTCTTCCACCACATTTCCACACTTCCTGCAGCTGCTTCACAGTAAAAGCCTTCTGGTGGTTTTCAGGGGAAAGGAACCTCAAGAACTGCTGAGTGCAGTGGCAGGACATTAAGACTTCCTTGCAGCTCTGATCACACAGGTTAGAAGCTAATTCCATCAAGTGAGAATAAGGACAGGAAGTTACTAAAACCAACATCAACAGTTAAGTTGCCAGATGGGCAAGACTACTGAAAAGTGACAGTTGCACCTTCTGTGTGGTTATCTGCATGACCATTCAATGACCCAGTTAGTTTGCTGTAGCATCAATACACCTGTATTTTTAATAATATAACAAGACACACTGTATCTGTCATATCTCATCTGTCATGTCTGCTGTTGTATTCTATGTAGATGACAAAATGCCTGAGCTCCTGTGATTTTTCATGCAATTTTTTCATATTTCAGCTTTTAAAAATATAAATTACAAAAAAGAAACTTTAATTTAAAATTAATTTTTATTTCATATGAGTCTGATAAAATCCACGCAGCTTCTTTTCAGTCATGCTTCTAAGCTTTGATAGAAATTAAGGCCATTTGTGGTACATTTGTAGTACTAAGCTTCAGTCAATATGGAAATACAGTAAAGCTCACGAATACCTGTTAATATAAATGTTCCTCCTACAGATTCAGATTTTTGCCAGAAATGGCTTCAGACAAGGAAAGAAAACAAGAACTTGACTTTCCACTTCTCATTCAGTGGAGACACTGTTCTTGTTAAGGCTGATGCAACACTTTGTATTAGCTTTGAATTATCAATGGATACAGTGCATCCATTTGTAAAAACATAAAATGCACCAAAAATGGAAATAATGTTTGTTTGGTTGATCCTTTCAAAGATTGTCTTTGACCAACTTTGGATCATGGGCCCCACTCAGGCACCTTGAGGGACCGTGCCTTCAGAAAAGAGCTCCATTTCATTTCAGATGCAGTACGCATGCCTAAGATCTGTCTGTACCTTCTCCATATGGCTAGTCTATGCCATTTTTTCCACTTCAGTGCAGTCCTTGATACATACTATAGATACACACAAGCATATATATTTGCATACCTTCTCACATAGCCAACTCTAAGACAACTTTCAGTTTAGACACTGAGCCAAAAATATGACATCTACAGCTACATGGTCTGGCAGTTTTTCACCTATATTTCAAAGTGTCTATTGTCACAACATAGTGCTGTCCCACCATGTGTTTTTAGTTTTATTTGTTGGGGTTTTGAGATGTCTCTCAGATATTTCTCTTGCCACCCTGATACACTACAGTTTCTTTGGCTGTGCTCATAGTATTGAAAAATACCATCATATTGTATATGCAAATATATTTGATTAGATATAGGTTCTTTGCAACAATAGTAGAAGTCTTTCCACTAAAACATGGCCCCTTAGCTATACTGACATCACAGACCTCGCTGAATAGTATCTATCCTAACCTTGTATTATTGTTTTGATTAGTGACAAATCATTTCCTCGAAGTGCCTGACTGATTTTGTGTTCAGACTGTAGCTTGTTCCTCATGGTGATTGTGTGTATCTACTCTACTCTACTTTCCCTGTTCCTGTTAGGGGTCGCCACAGCAAATCTGATTTGCATGAGTAAATTTGGCGTGTTTTTACGCCAGATGCCCTTCCTGACACAACCCTCTCTATTTATCCAGGGTTAACACCGGCACAGAAGTCACCGGCGTGAAACCCCTGTGGCTACATACAGTCCTGGTGATTGTGTGTATAGCATACATAAAGCTGACATTATCAACTTATTCATTACTTGAGGACACAAGCTTGTTAATGCAAGTTCATTACTTGAGGACACAAGCTTGTTAGTGCAAGAGAGAATGCGAAGGTACATCACACAGTGTTGAATGATGGGATGGGGGTGGCATTTTAGAAGGGAGACACTGTATTTACCTGCATACATTCTTGTTTTATTTACGAGACACTGTATTTACCTGCATACATTCATTTTATTTACCTTAAGTTGTTTAGATCTCACTTTACTGACTGTGGATACTCAAAATGGATAACTTTAGCGGAGAGTAACATTGCCTAACTTGTAGCAGACCTAGAGATCACGTCGACGAGAGTAACAGACTGAAAAATGACTCTGCACCCTGATCTCAGTTCGGGAGCTAATGCTAGCTAGCAGCTGTCGGCTGATAACACAAACACTGCAGATGAATCAATTTCTGGCCAGTCTGTGATCAGACTGAACACTACAGTGGATGTTTGGACGCTACTGTATGCAGCTGTATGGGATAGTATTTATTTTTTAAATGAACTTATACAGTAGATGTACAGTATGTAGTTATATCACTATGGTGGATAATGAGCGTGATCCCCCTAAAATAGAGCATTTACAAAGAATTCAACATGCTGTTACGGCAACTTCACATTCTTTATTATAGTGTCATATATTTTCATGAACAGTCACAGCTTCACAAGAGCTAACTAGATTTCACTAAGCTCCAGTTTGTTTTCTCTCATAACCAAACATTTTGTGATTACATTTGAAATGCCAAAGCAATATTTTTGTCAAAGCAGAGCTTAAAAAGAGATAAAAGAGCAGAGTAACAATACAGGGAAGCTAGTAAGACTACCAAAAACTAGCTGTCTGCTGCCTTCGACTGCCTCACCCTGTATGTTGTATCAGGTCTCCCAGAACACACAAAAGACATTCATGAAGCAGTAGTGTTATACACAAAGGCTTCTGTAGCTTAATTCCAGCCTGTGTTGTGTTCAAATATGTAAAGATATACAGGAAATAGCAAGTACAAATATTTTTTCAGGTACTGATGCTTTGTTTCAGGTTGTTCCTGGAGCTATTTCATGACCTTCTCATGTAAATTTTTATCAGCTGTGAACTTTTATGTCATTTTATTTTTTATACTGGTATTTTTAGATACACTGCACAATCAAAACATGGTTAGAACTAGTGCAGTGTATATTTGAGACACAGGAGGTGCTCTGGTCCACAGATATGTGTTTGTGGCGCTTTACTTCTGAGGTGTTTACTGATGGTCCCATGCTCTTCTTAACTGGTCATGGCAGGATTTCGCTCCTTGTAATTGGTATCACATGGACTTAACCTGATATTTGCTTGTCAATGCCTATATCCAGTCATATTTTATTGCATATTTTGTTTTACCAGAAGGTAACTGGTTTAAGGACCGATCAAATTTAACGTTATTTCTTAAATGCTTTAATCCAAAGCAAGAATTAAGACAGATGGTCCTGTTCTTAATTGGATGTGGCATCTTTGATTCCTTAGATAGTTGTTGGTAGAGAAGCAGCAGTGATGGAGCGAATGGAGAGAGAGCTATAACTGGTAACCAAGGCCTTCTAGATGGATGAATGCCTGTTAATATCACTGTAGATAGCGAAAGGGATAATAGTTGTAAGATCACAAGTTGTATTGTTGTTTAGTCTAAATGCTGTTTCGCATGTGTTGTCATCCTGTCACCACTAAATTAATGAGGGAACCACAGGGAATTCTTGCCACCTTTTGGCTTTTAGTAGTTTATTTCAACCTTAAATATGTTTACAGCTCAGACATGGGACTGAATAAATTCTGCTTCAGACCAGAAATTCTAACACTTTGTGTGTAATCTGAATTTTACATTTACATTCTTCAAAACAAAATAGATTTCAGCTACTAGGAGCTGACTGTGATGCTGTAGGGGAAAAAAAAAATCAGGGTTTTCACAATGTATGCCATGCCCTATAATGATGAGAAGGTGCAGGTTTTATTTAATGATGGTATTACTGTTTGGAGTTTACCAGTAAATAGCAACATAAAAGGCATCATTTTACAAACAAGTTCCAAAAGTCTTCACTAGAATGCAAAAGCGCCTGAGATAGATAGATAGATAGATAAAGCCCAGTAATATTGGGTGAATTAGAATTAACTGCACATTAAATATACTGTATACATCTACAGGTATATTATGTGATAATTCAAGAATATGAGATAACACACCAAAGGCACAGATCATACATATTTGATAGATTCACTGAAAAACTTGAGTGATGAAAGTAAATAACAGTTGGCTGACTTCCTGTTCTTCGTGATGTTAAACTGTTTCTATCATGCCCATCTGTTGTGGCTCTTTTCTCAGTTGGTGTATAATTTCAAAGATATTATAATCCTACCTGCTGTATGTATCATAGGCTGACCTTTAGTAATTAATGTACAGCAGTAATGTCAGAAAAGCTGTTAAAGGCCTACTTCAGTTATTTATTATTGCACGTCCATGCAGGAATTGTGAGAGATGTTCTAGAAATGGGCAAAATAAAAAAGGCAGAGATGTCCTGAATTTTGGTCCTTGGTAGGGATCAAGCTGGATGCTACACTTCCCATAATGCATCTCACTGGTGTTTTCATTGGACTGTCTCAGCCTGGTAAACATAATTTCTGTGTCTAAAATCACACCATTATAACTGACTGTATATAAAAAAGGTGGACGAACCCTCTGTGACATCAGCCATCGGAAGTCTGGCCTTCACCATCTTGACGGTGCTTTACTCCGCCTAACTCCCACTAATCCAAAAATGGTCAAAGAGGTGGAGCCTAGGTGGAGCTTTCTAGACAGCTAGCCAGCTGTGGTTGGACCGTTCTACCTGTCACTCAAAGCGGCCACACCCTTAATTAAATGCATAACATTTAGCCTAAGTATAATTTAAGCAGATGAGCTTTATAAAAATTCACCTGTACAGTTGTCATGGAAGTGGATATTAGCTAGGCTTGAGCTGAGGCAGTCACAGCGTCTCTCTGCACAGGGTGCTGCAGAGAGTACACCAGTATATAGTATAAGAAGTTTGGGACAAATGTGACACAGATCTCAAGACAAAATGAGAAACTGAGGTTACATTCCCCTGGAAAGGATCCCATCTCTGAATATAAGTGACAGTAGCCAGTCTGTAGTCTGCTGTCTGCCAAGGAAGGAGCAGAGACTGTTGGCTTTTCAATCGTATTGGATAGCGGTGATACTGATCAAATTGCTTGTTTTATCAGTCTAAAGGTGTTTTGATAAGATGTGACCCCGTTTGGGATTTCTAATGATTACTGTATGTTTGAATGACCACTTGAGGCTCCAGGACGTTTGATGTAATGGGATAATGGGATTTGGGAGTCTGAACTTGGCATATTTGGAATTGTAAGAGACCTAAAGTTTGAACATAAGAGTACCTGCATTATTAATTAGGTCCTATTCTGATTGGCTGGGAGTCAAGATGAGTCATCACCTCCAGTCAATCAGAGTAGACGCTCATGAATAATGAATATTTTATGTGCAGAAACAGCCTGCTAGGGGGCTGAGAGGAATCTGTGCCGTTTGTAAAGATGAGCTTAGTGAAATCTAAACACCTTTGGGTGAATAAAATGCCACATAGTTTTAAACTACACTCAGTGTTAATACAAAATGATCAAAATGACATACGTAACACCAGCTCCTACAGTTCTTTGATACAACAGTAAGAGTGTCTAAATGTGTGTTTAACTGCACTTCTCATGTTTACCAGGATGTTTAGGAGTTCACCAAGTTCAGGATATGCTGAACAGATATTTCTGATACGCCCTCACACCCACCCACTCTTGTATTTGCTTTGAGTGAAAGCCAGTAGCCTGTCCAGTAAAGCTGTGGAGTTCCCAGGAGAAAAAACATTCAGGGAAACTCCCTGTTCATTGCTTTAGGAATCAGCGGCTCCAAACGGGAGGAATTTGACTGTGCATTAAAGCATGACAGCTGCTGTTTGAACAAGTGGGAAGAGCTGGGTAGTCACTGACATCATGTCAAACAAGGCACTGTTCTCATATCAGCCATCAGGATGTTTTTGTCTGAAATGTTAGCCATTCTTTTCAGCACCGCTGAAGCCTTTGGATGTTGTTACAACTTTACTACTGAAAGAATTCCACATGTTAAATTAGGTGACACATTAACACCTCCTCTTTGCTCTAAGGAATCTCCTCTCACTTTCTATCATACACCTTATTTTTATATATGAGGCTATTGCATTGGTAATAACCTAAGTAACAAAAAGTGCCATGCCATAAGCCATAGTGCCAAATTACCGAATGTTTATGTGTAGATGTATATTAATAGCCTACTGTCTGGTGCACGGTTTGCACTGTCCTGACTCTCTGTTCCGCACTGTGCTGTGTCTGAGAGCTTGATGCCCTTCTGCTGATCGTCAGACTGTTCCAGTGGTTTTCATGGTTCCTGTTACATTCTACTATAAATAACAGACACTGAACATTGATGAAGGCGGCTTTGTGTTTTAGATTTTAGACGTCCTTTTAATTATGTCAGTAAACTACAAAAATGAGTTTTGGAAAAAGCAGAAGATTGTTTGTGTTACTTTTGATGTTTGTAGATAAATTATGATCAATCATTTGGCAGTTGACAGAACATTGAGGAACTTTTCATAATCATTTAATTATTTTAAGTTATTCTTTAAACAAAAACTAGATATTCTCTGGTTCTGGCTTCTCGGATATGAGGATATGTGTTTTATATCACTGTAAACTGAACAACTGAGCTTTGGTTTGCCAGTCAGACTGTGCTGGTGTTTATCACTACTTTTTGATATTTAATTTAATTTAAATCAATTCATTGCCAAATACTTGATTATGGCAATGATTATGTTACGTCGAGCTGTGTGTGAGTTGTTTAGGACCCAGTAAATACGCAGATTCAAACCCAGGCTAGACAAGAAAAACGTGTTTAATGCTCCATGAAAACAAACAAAACCGAGCCGGTCTCTCGTCCGCTGATCTTGGGGAAGCTGCTGA